>NC_085085.1:3560074-3637574 GCF_963422355.1 Corticium candelabrum
GTACTGTTGACAAAAGTAATAGGAGAAGGAGTAGGCGGAACGTAAATGTTATAGCTGGGACTTTACGGTCTGGATTGCGTAGCTTCTATTTAACCGCAGCCAGCAGGGTGAAGGCTATACTAGCGGTTTTGGTCCCTCCTCCGCGTGAAATGTCCGGTGGACCGAAGCTGCTAGCGGATTTGGTACCGGGGACTTGTGGGAGATCAAATTCGTTGTTACACCGGCATTTCGTGATGGTTGGTCTTTCGCTGTTGGCATGTAGGTATGCATATACATGCGTGTGTGCATGCTGGAATAAATCATACACGCACGCACGGACGCGCACACAGACACACACAGACACACACAGACACAAACACACACACACACACACACACACACACACACACACACACACACACACACACACTTCATAATGGAATGCAGATTAACTGATATTGGTAATTGAGGTTTACTGGTTGTTTGTGTCTTGATTAATTTTAGAGAGGTGCGTATGTGCATAGAGATGAACTGTTTGTTATATGCCAATTTTGTTATATCTTTTATCCATACAGTTGACACTACAGTAACATAAGCAAAGACTAGTTGACACTACAGTAACGTAAAGCAAAGGCAACGACAACTGTTTAGCAACACAGGCTACATGCAGCAGCTAGTCTATTGTCCACTAACTGTCTTTCTTGTGTGTCCACACTTAAGGTTATTCCACAATTTCAGTGGGTGAAAAATCACCATGAATGATAAATGTTTGCTCTTAAAATTGTGGAGGGTAAAACGTCTGTTGAAGTTGCGGTTGCCACGGTCTGTCTTGAGCATAAGCATTATAGGGAGGAGGATGATTAGAGTCAAAACCTTGAAACTGATTGTGAGGAGTGTATTGAGAATAACTGTTGGGACATGGAGGGAGACCACACCCAGGCGGTGGAATCTGAACCTGTGGTGCCGACGGTTGTGGTGGTGCCGACGGTGCTGGTGGGGAAGAGGCCAATTCCGATCCTGGATTTGTTTCTCCGGCTATAAATCTTTCATTTGCCGACGACACATTTTCAGAGCGACGATGCTTGCGACGCTTTAAGACAAAGTAGACGATAATACAAATGATGGCTACCACTAGAGGACCGGCTATTCCCGCAGCAATTGCTACAACATTGACTATATATACAACAAGAAACTGAGGATATTACAAGGCACTCACAACTGATAACCATTGTGATGAACTGATCAAACCTGAACTGGAAGAATCTTCTTGATGATTCACTAAAACGAAATTTGTGTCAGTTGTTTGGTGTCTGCGTATATTGTCTACATGCACGCAGAGTAAACATACCACAGACGACTCCCGCGTCTAGCTCGACTAAACAGTCTCCAGACTCTTCATTAATAAGTAGGCATTGGGTCAATGATCGTTCGCTTCCAGAACAGATGACATGAAGCGGAAGGGGGTGAGCGGATGCAGCAGCAGTAAAGTAGGTTGTCTTGTTTGCCTTGTCGAAGCCAAGTTGATGGCACACCACATTTGCTTCATCTTTAGTCCAAAGAGTGCCACACACAGAGCCCCATCTGCCACTAGAAACAAAGCAATTTGTATGGAGAAAATTCATGTCTGCATATAGAAAAAACTTACTTATGAAATATTTCAACTCGTCCTTCATTGTGTGAACTGCCTCCAACAAGTCGAACATTACCTAACACATATTTAATAGGCTGTTCTGTTGATGTGTGCCACCACCACCATGATTTAGTAGGTTGTTCTGTTGTTGTGTGCCACCACCACCATGCTGTAGTAGGTTGTTCTGTTGTTGTGTGCCACCACCACCATGCTGTAGTAGGTTGTTCTGTTGTTGTGAACCACCACCACCATGATTTAGAAGGCTGTTCTTTTGTTGGTCTTCTTGTCGTTTGAGCTGTAAACCTTCTTTGACGTAATGCTTTACCATTTAATGGAAAACTAGCTGGAACTGTAAACGATGTATTTGCAGATGTCAGTTTTTTTTCTAACACAGACAAAGACAATTTATTAATTCTAGTGCAAAGGGTGCGTCGGTAAGAACTGGCGAGAAGCTATCAATATTTCTGCTGGAGCATTTTTAGATTTTGTTGGGCAAAGTCTCCAAACTATAAGTCAACAATTTGTTTATTAATTAACGAATCAAGACCTGGCAAAGGCATAAGATAATGCCGTGCATTTATATGTAGGAGAGTAGTGGCTACACCAATTCTGAGTGGCAAGGCCACTCAGGTGCATGAGCTTGCGATGGTTAGCTCTGACTGTGCGAAGCAAACCCACTCGATGTTTGGCCAGTGTGCTATCTGTTGTTTTGCCTCTGCAGTTTTACATATGTACAAGCAGTATTGAAATGAAACTATTAAGAAATAGTGCAGGCGGCAGCTGGCATCGAATAGGTGTAGAAACCGGAGCCATTTGGGGCATAGCCTCTAATCAATTTCCTTCCTCACTGCATTATTCTCAAATGCAATACAGCATAATATGTCACACAAGATTGTAATTTTTGGCTCCCTCAAACCTCAAATACTTCCTATGCCTACGTTTATGCATTGGCTAGTGTATTCCCAGAGGGTCTCCTTGCCGAACTTTTGATGTCTACTTGTACATAGAAAGTTTGTCTTTGAAAATTGTGTTTACGAATGTGTAGTTTAACAAGAATCTTACCGCATTCAACTCCAGCATCTTGACTGTGGTTGCAATTGTGGGTGTGGCTATTCCATTGGGAAGACTTGCAGTGTTGAAGTTTGGTCTCACTGCCAAGACACTGAACATTGGTCATCTTTATGGTACCTGATCCCTGCCCATAGTATGCAGATGAACGAGCAGCTACAGCACCAGAGTATCCTAACTGACGACAAACAACAGCTGCATCGTCCATATCCCACTCATCATCACAAACAGTTCCCCACGTTACACCATCATAGATCTCCACTCTTCCTGCATATTCAACACTGCTTCGAAGGCGAATAATTTGAGCTTCTAGAGAAATGAAGAAAAATTAGAGAAACGGCTAGAGATAGAGATCAACAACACGTGATGATAATCCACCTATAGGTTTGCTGGTTCAATTTGAAAAAGAGTCCAAATTGTAGCCCCAACGGTGACTTTGGGCCACAAATGTTGACCTTAATATCACTTCTCAATTATTGATACTAAATTTATTGTATTCATTTATTGCATAAATTGGTACTAAAGAACTGCTGTAGAATACAGAATAGTCAAATAATCTATGCCACTATGCTAGTTGCAACCAACTAAAGAAACGATATCTTACTCAGTTTTTCAAAAATGTTTCTGTTGGTTTCTTATCAGAGATAATAAATAATTGAGAGAAGTTCTTTAATATTCTATCCAGATAATGCCTTGCTGTGCTTTTTTTTAAACTAGACACTGCCTTTACAAAGTGTGGAGCAAGACTTGCAGTAAAGCAGCAGTGTCAATTTTGCTCATTTCCAGTTGCAAGCACGTGCATTCTTCCGATTGTAAGGGAAGTCCACCAAGGATGTCATGGAATGAGTATGGTATGAACTGTCAGTCTTTGCACTACAACTCTCGTTCAATTAATCAGCTTGTGTGGAAATAACCTGCACATCTATCATCACAATTCTCCTGCCAACAGGTGCCAATAAGTACGTACATGATATTTCTCCAAAAACCAGTCAAGCTCTGAAACCTTGTCAATCTGGGGTCAAATTTGCCCTATCCTACTACAATGGAAACGGCAACCCTGGCTTACGTACACACGTACAATATTTTAACTAACTACCGCGGATGATATGTACATCTCGCAGCATGCAGAATAACACAAAAGTAAGTAAATGGTAAAACATCTGAGAGCTGCATGCGCGAGCATGCAACTACAAAAAGGTAATTTGGCACTGAATCCTTGTGATATGGATCAAGTCACTGCTGAGAAGACAGACAGCAAGATTTAAACAAGATAATTTTACTTGTTTAGTCGAGGCCGAGTTGGGTGTGTTCGTTTTTATGCGTAGGGAGTTGAGTGCGTAGGGAGTTGAGTGCGTAGGCTGATATACCGAGCTGACATTCCCTATCGCCATGAGTCGCTCCGTACGTTTCGCTAACTGGCAATAACTATTGAGCACTCCGGGACCAGATACGTTATTATCGGGCTTATACGTGAAGTTGAACGAAAGCTGTTGTTTGCAGGAGGAGCTTATAGCGTGAAAGTAAAATAAACGTCGTGCATGCAGCCACCACGCCCTAAGTTGTGACATTCTGAATGCAAACAAAACGTATGACTGCGCTCGTGAACGTGCCAGCATGAACTGCTGATTTAGACCTTTTAAAGGGTCTAGAGGTCCTGTGCGTGCACCCAAACATACATATCTATATTAGTTAGTTATAGTTACCTGTCGCTTGTCTCAGGCTTTGACTGCATGTACAGAAAGATATGAGACAGAGCGCTAGCGAGCAGAGACAACGGAAATCCATGCTTGCCAATTCCCGGATAAGTAAACAAATATATTAATAACTGCTCTACCCTAGACTTTATATCTGTGTATAGTTGTAATAGAGGCTATAGCCACGTCCATAGAAAACAATGGCGTTGCCATTTCTTGCACAAGGATTTTGCTTGCATGTCTACGTAGAATGAACCTTTTGCACTTCCACAATCGACAGAATGAATTTTGCGGGGGTTACCGAGTGGAGAGGAGATTCCGAGGCCACTAGAAACATTATACTCACTGTTCTATATCCACCTATCCTACTAAGGCTATAGACCAGAATTTGTATGAGTATAGGTATTATACCTTGCTGAAAATTTTACGCGAGAGTCTCTCTCTACTGTTACGTTCATGAATGATAATATCTGCATTCCTATGAATCAGCTCTGTAGGCATAATCAAGCGTCCAACAAACCCATTATTTTCATCTATTTTATTTATTGTGCTAACACTACATTTCGGAATTTTTGTAAAACTTATTTACATATACGCAGGATTGATTATGAATGGATTGCTACATCTGCATCAAAGAAAGGACATTTTTATTCTTGGTAAATCCAAATTTCTTATTGGATTTGGAACCAACTGCATTAATTGATGTTTTTATAAATAATTTACTATAACTTGCTTACAGTTAAAGAATGGCCAAAGTCTTAACTGTCTTTCACTTGAATTAGCAACTGTCAGTCTACTTAGTGATGAGAATACTGTGATCGACAAGATGGAAACATTCATTCAAGGTGAGTAAAATTGCTAACAACAATCAACAGTTTATTTAGCAGATAATGAATTTATGAACACAATTATTTATTTAAAATTATAAAACTTTGAAAATTTTTATATCGAATTTATGAAAATAGAGATATTGAAAGCATGATAGCATAATTGGCAAATTAATGACTAGATAATGATTATGGCATTTATGGATAGAGTTATCTGTTCTAAGGTTTGTGGAGTTAAGAGCATGCTAAACCACCTGCTGTCACGTTCAGAAATTTTGTAATCTACTCGGCTCTTAGTTTCTAAAATAATGTTAATACAGTACAGTTAAAGGGGAAGTCCAACCAAAAATTAACTTAACTTGTATGAGTAGATCTTACCAAGACAAATCGATCGGTATACGTTACTCCGTTATCTTCGCTTTTGTGTACGAGAACGAGCGATGTTTCTGTGATGTGAAACGCCCACGCGCCTGCTTCGCGCTTCCTGGTCGATTAAGCTCCGCCTACTGAGAACGAATAAATGCGTCTACGGATGACTGATACGGATATATCGAGAATGACGAATGTGAATGCGAAGATATTATGAAGATCTGCCTTCTTGCCGTCAGTGGTTCCTCTCTAAAGTAAAATGGTGTCGGTAGAGCTGTTTCCCCGCCAGACTTTGAAGCAGAATTCCTCAATACCACGGCTTACCTAGAGAACGCGCTTGTGCTTGAGTATTTGCTTATCCTTGTTCTTTTAATATCCAAAGAGAAACGTTCAGCGCGCCGTCTGGCGTGTGCTACAGAGGACGTTCCTATTTTCACATCCGGTCTGTCACTTTCTTTTGCCGCTGATTGGTAGAAGGTTACAATCCCGGATGTAAAAATAGGCTTATCCTCTGTAGCTCACGTCAAACGGTGCGCTGTACGTTTCTCTTTGGATATTAAAAGAACAAGGATAAACAAATACTCAAGCACAAGTGCGTTCTCTAGGTAAGCCCTGGTATGGAGGAATTCTGCTTCAAAGTCTGGTGGGGAAACAACTCTACCGACACCATTTTACTTTAGAGAGGAACCACCGACGGCAAGAAGGCAGATCTTTATAGTATCTTTGCATTCACATTCGTCATTCTCGATACATCCGTAGCAGTCATCCGTAGACACATTTATTCGTTCTCAGTGGGCGGAGCTTAATCGACCAGGAAGCGCGAAGCAGGCGTGTGGGCGTTGCACATCACAGAAACATCGCTCGTTCTCGTTTACAAAAGCGAAGATAACGGAGTAACTTATACCGATCGATTTGTCTTCGTAAGATCTACTCATACAAGTTAAGTTCATTTCTGTTGGACTTCCCCTATAATATACAGGAAATGCCAACAGTGTATTTATCAAAGCCTTCATGTTTAGTCTTCTGTGCAATATCTTGGGATTTAAATTGTCACTATCCTATAGAAAACATATGACACAACTGTTTCATTATCTCTAAGGTAGATGGATTGATGAAGCTTTTGAGGTAATGGTTTGTATCCAGGATTGAGGGAAAATACTCGTATAAGTGTAATAGAAATAGTAATTATTGTTAGATGCTGATGGTACCTTGTAATTATATTTTCTATTTATACAGCTGACACTTACACATATAGAACATGGACAACGACAAGTTTCAAATTATTTGACAACACACAAGTTATAGCAGCTTCCTGCATATATGTAACGCTTTTTTGATGTTCATTTAGCTTTACAGCAACACTCAAGTTTGTTACAAAGTCTTGCTTAGTGATTGATCAGTTATTGATGAATGATTGCTCTTGAAATGGTGGGGGGAAAACTATCGGTTGCTGTTGCAGTGAGCCTGGCCTGTCTTGAGCGTAAGCATAATAAGCACGAGGTTGATTAGAGTCATGACGTTCTGGACAATAACTGCTATAGATATCAAGGGATGGGTCAAGACCATGACTTTGAGTCTGAATTGATGATGCTGACTGTGCCAGTGGCATCTGAAATGGTGCTGCTGACTGAGTTGGTGGAATCTGAGCTGATGGTACTGACTGCATTGGTGGAATCTGAAATGATGGTTCTGCTTGCGTCTGTGGAATCTGAAAGAATGGTCGTGACTGTGTTGGTGGAATCTGAAACGATGGTCGTGACTGTGTCGGTGGAATCGGAGCTGCTGGTTCTGACTGTGTCGGTGGAGTCTGAGATGATGGTGCTGAGTGTACTGCTGGAATTTGTAGTGATGGTTCTGACTGTGCAGGCGGACAAACTGCCAATTCGAATTGTGGGTTCGTGGTACTCGCTGAACAGGCTTCAACATTCAGAGATCGGCGTTGCCTTAGATGCCGACATATGAAAGAACCGATTGCAACAATTAGACTGATTCCTACTAGAGGAACGATACCTCCCACGACAATTACTACAATGTTAACTATGAGCAAAAACCGTGAATATTAAGGAGCACATAGGTTGATAATTGTGATTAACTAATCAAACCTGAGGTAGAAGATGCTGTGGAATCTCCTGTTTGGTCTCCTATATTGACTCTTGTGTTGTCACCAAAATGGCCTCCTGTGCCGTCTCCAACATGGATTTCTGTGCCGTCTCCTGTGTTTTCTTTTTCATTACTCACTAAAGAACAATATATTGTGTCAATTTTTGCATTTGCATATTATATTATGCGTGCGGTGCCATTCATACCACAGACTACACCCACGTCTTGCCCGGAACATGTTTCAGTGTTCGAAATAGTATATATGCATTGGCTTAATGAGTTTTCGTCTCCGTTGCAGTTGAAATTGCTGAACCATGTTAATGGAGCAGGCCGAAAGGGGCTGAAGTATGCTGGTGTCCTTAAAGTGTCTGCCTTGTCGAAGCCAAGTTCATGGCAAACCACGTTTGCCGCATTGACATTCCAGAAATCGCTGCACACAGAGCTCCATCTGTTCCTAGAAAGAAAACGATAGCAATGTTTAATGCAGACATTGCTTGTCCGACGTAATGTCGACATAGAGCAGTGACTAACAAGAGGCACTTTAGCTAACATCAATTAATTAGTTATTTTTCAATATTTATTATAAAGAACACTGACTTTTAGAGATAATCTCAAACAGCACTACAAAGTGATCTTGGTACTTGTAATGTAGCTACATGTACTGTATATATGTACAGTATACATGTACACCTGTAGTATACAATTTCCTTACTTATAAAGTATCTCAACTAGTCCTTCGTTGGTAGAAATTCCTCCAAAAAGTCGAACAGTGCCCTTCTCATATCTAGGTTGTTCTGTTTTTGCCACATTTCTCGGATTTTCTGTTTTCTCCACATGTCTAGGTTGTTTGGTTGTGGGGCCCCGCCGTGATGGTGCACTAGTAATTGACTGTACTCTTTTTGTTGGCATCCACCGGAATGTAGTAGGCTGTTCTGTTGTCGTGGACCGCTTGTTCGATGTTGTCTCCACATGTCTAGGTTGTTTGGTTGTGGGGCCCCGCCGTGATGGTGCAGTAGTAATTGACTGTGCTCTTTTTGTTGGCATCCATCGGAATGTAGTAGGCTGTTCTGTTGTCGTGGATCGCTTGTTCGATGTTGTACTAGTAGTTGATTGAGGAGTGGACTGTGCCTTTGTAGAAGGCCACAACCGTGATGCAGTAGGTTTTGTAGTTGTGGGTGACCACCTTAATGGTGTACTAGTACTTGACTGAGGAGTGGACTGCGTATTTGTTGTGAGCCACGTTCGTGACGCACTGGGCTCTACTGTTGTTGTCTGTGACCACAAAAGTGTACTAGTAGTTGACGGAGGAGTGGTCTGCGTATTTATTGTGAGCCACCTTCGTGACACAGTAGGCTCTGGTTCTGTTGTTGTATGAAACCACCAGTAGGGTGCAGTAGTTGACTGAGGAATCAACTGTGTCTCGGTTGTGAACCACAGTCTTGATGCCGAAGGCTCTTCTGTTGTTGTCTGTGACGACCAGAATAGTGTACTATTAGTTGACTGAAGAGTGGATTGTGCTCCTGTTGTCGGCCACCATCGTGTAGTCGGCTCTTCTGTCGTGTTAGGCGACGACGACGATAATATATTAGATGAGTGAAGAGTGGACTGTGCCTTTGTGGAAGGCCACGACGATGATATACTTGGCTGTTCTGTGTTTGTGAATCTTCGCCGACGCAGCCGACGCAGCCGACGCAAGAGTCTAACATTTATACGAAAGGCAGTTAAGGTTGCAGATGATGTGTTTGTAGACGCCGGTTCTTTTTCTATAAACCACATAAGAAAACAATTTTATTGACGAACTTAGTATGAAGGGCGAGTTACCAAGAAGTACCCGGAAGTTTTAAATTATCTAAATATGAGTGGCAAATAACTGCAGATTACACACTACTACGTTGTGACCATTGGAACAGCAGAAGACAAAGTCAATTTGTATTACAAGAGCGTTTAGCTTCAATTCTTGTATTAGAGACAAGGCCTCTGGATTACAGATCAACAATCTCGTTATGTAACGAGAAAGAGCCACATGATAAGAGGAACACGAGCATGCACGTGTGCGAGCACTGGTTACGCATTTTTCATATAGCAAAGTCATGAGATATAGAATTAACTTAGTGAAGCCTACAGCTTTAGCCTTCCTGGGTGCAAGAGCAAACTCGTTTGATTTTCGATTATTACCATATTTCTGTGCATGCACATTTACAACTATTAAGTGCCAATGAGAAGCTGCAGAGAACAATTTGCAAAGCACACGTGCAGACATCGTCTGTGGCAACTAGCGTATTGGGCAAGGACAGATGGACAATATTTGTAAAGTGTTTCTGTGTAATCTAGTATGCCTGCTTCGGAGAATGCGTTAAATATACTCTGTGTGTGTGTGTGTGTGTGTGTGTGTGTGTGTGTGTGTGTGTGTGTGTGTGTGTGTGTGTGTGTGTGTATGTATGTATATGTGTGCGTGTCTGCACGCGCGCATGCTTATATCTTCTTGGACAACTACGCGCACGTGGTTAGATTGTTTCTAAAGACTACCAGTTATTGCTCTGCCTGGACAGTTGGTTCTCGAGAAAAGTGCCAATAGACGGGATATGCCACGCGACATGCAATACGGGCTTTACGCACGAACGGTTATCTGCTATAGGGCACAACCCTGTAGACTGCAAGTGCCTGTGGGCGTGATAGCTGCATGGTCATGCTCTTGTAGTGATAAGTTCCATTACTTTAAGTCGATTGCTGTTTATGTTTTCGCTCTATTTGTCGTATCTTTCACATGCACACTCTGCGGCTTTCAAACGCAAGTCATTGGCGTTTCAAACAACAACACGTGATGAGCATCCACTTACACACTTTAACCCACGCTGACATATAGATCGAGGGAGACAACAAAGTGTAGGATTTAACCAAGACGTATACGTATACTTGTCTAGCCGAGGTCGATTTGGATGTGTTTGACCTCATGCAGAGAAAGTTGTGTAGGCTGGTACAACTGTATGCACGATTCTATAAATAGACTTCCTGTATCGCCGTGAGTCGTTTACTATAGTGTACTTCTAGGCCGACTTGCAATAATTAGTGACGCCCCAATACGTTGGTATCGTGAAGTTGGACGAAAAACGGCCTACAATATCATAGCCTTTGAAGACTTTTGTATCGAACCGCCGTCCACGCCCCTAAACTGTGACGTACTATCGTCTATTCGTGCTCAGTGGTAACGAAACATCTGTTACAGTAGTAGTTGTAACTTGCATGATACTTTGCAGTCTGTACATAAATTAATTTTTTGATTTTAGATCTCGCGCGTGCATGCACGTGAAACAACTCTAGTGTGTCTTTAGCTAAGCTTACCTGTTGATTGTGTCGGGGTTTGACTGCTTGTACAGAAGTATATGAGGCAGAGAAGTAGCGAGCTGAGATGGCCGAGATTCATGGCTTGCCGACGCCCGGATAACAAAGATATCAATATGCACTACTCTTTATGTATTTGCATGTGTCGCAATGAGAGACGGCATGTATGCATGCTAACCTGTTGATTAGCGTTGTATCTTGCCTGATTTTCTTGTGCAAATGTAGGCTCTTATAGTTAGTGCTTTTAATTAAAGAGAGTGAGAGACAACAGCAGGGCAATGTCCGCTCCAGCGCATGTTCACTGTACCTGCAAGATGGATTGGAAAGCAGACTTCCTTTGTACCTAAATCTTGAATTTTTTGCTAAATCCTAAATGGAAAGGTTCTAACAGGCGCTCATTAAGATGAACTGTTTAATTAATAAAGTGTGAATTGTATTTGTAATTGTTCTTAAATAAATCTCAACCGAATTTAATAAACAATTGCAAAACAACGAATACCAGATACCTAACAGGTTTGTCTCTGCAATCCAAAGGAAGTCTATGTAACAGTGCTAATATGTCATTGTCTATATGACCAAGTTCCACAAAAATATGCTATCTATGAAAATGGGTAAAAATCATTGTTTAGATTTAGGCATAACAATAGGTGTAAAAAAGTATATCTTCGAGTTTCTGTTGCTATTGAGTGACACTAACGTTTGGCTAGCAGTTGGGAACTTTGCTAAAAGTCCTTATGATAAATACCCGTCCATGGCCCATTCTGATTTCCATTTTATTGTTTTTATCGAATTAGGTTCCGGCTTTCAATTTACCATTTGCCATTTCTTTCGTTCATCGCGTCACCAGTTTCGGTCTCGTTTTGAGTTCCGGTTTCCTGTTGTAATTCTATCTTCGTGTTCACGTGTCTATTAATCCATGCAATTTGCAGTCCGGTTAGAACATCAGAAGACTACAGCGTAAGTACGCGAATGCGACAACGTGTAGTTTGAGATTGACGCGGTGATATGGAGCTGAGAAGACGAGCGTTAGGATCTGTCTAACCGTAACGAAGATGCTCCTATCCAGGAGATCGAGCTGCATGAGTTTGACCTCTTGGGGAGTAACCCCATTGCGTAGGCTTGATGATACCGCTCGCATCCAGTATACACATACTGTCACCACAACTGAATTCCTCGGTTTTGCTATTTCCAGCTTCTCGGCTCTAAAATGTCGCTGTGTAAGGTCTGCATGTAGTTTCCGATAATATTGTTACCAACCACGCCCCCTTATAATTTCTACCTATTGATAGTGTCTCGGTGTATTCTCTATCCATACCCAGAAGCGACAAGGGCAACTATAGTAAACGTTCATGGTAGCTTTCAAGTCTTGAAGTGTCTGTTCATGATAGCTTTCAAGTCAACTTTACCACTTGATTTTAGATCTCGCGTCTACGTACGCGTAGAACACTTTTCGTATGTGCTTACCTGTCACTTGCATCAGGCTTTGACTGCATGTGAAGAACGATAGCAGGCAGAACGTTAGCCGGCAGAGATAGCTGATATCCATAGCTTTCCGGCGCTTTCCTTGCTAACTCCCGGATAAAGTAATAAATTTATCTAACTCCTCTTCATATCTATGGTGCAATTGATGCTATATATAGCTGAGTGCGTAGAAGTCAGTGGCATGTCATGTTTTGCACCTTCTTTTGGCTCTTACATAATGCATTTATGTAAACGGTAAGCAGGGCTTCGTCATCATACAAAGAAAAACCATAGTTTAGTATATTGAGAACTGCTGCGTTTGCTCATGCAAAAACATAGTACGCATGCCTAAACGCTGACGTCTAAACAAAATGCAAATAAAGTAACTCTTCGCTGGTTTGTTTAGAAGGTTTTTTCGTAAATTTTGTTTAGAGATCTTAACTGTTAGATTTGTAAGTTGCAAATAATGTAGTATGCTCGAAGGACAAACATCTTATAGAAAATGACTTCCGCTTAATAAGCTGACGTGCGTACAACAGCAATCGCGTTAATTAAGAAAATAGACTACCAAGGTACAAAAACTGAGTTGTCAAAGTTGTGTTGATGGTTAGGGATAAAGCGGTTAGATTTCGTAAAAAAACTGAAAATAATTTTGCATTTGTGTGGACACATTTGCTTAGCAGGGACACTTTCTCCTTGAAAGTTTATCTGGGAGACACTCTTGTGCAGGGAACATTATTTTTTCGACATGCAACAGTAAAGGGAACGGTCTCTACCAATGGCATCGAGATGACGACGACGACGACAATCTTTGTCCAAAGCACTGAAGGTCAAAAATTATTCAGATCGCTAGGGTCTTGAGCCTGAGTGCTAATTTTTGACGTCGTTTTAGATTTAGTCAATATCGTTATATTCTGCGTGAAACCTCGTATTAATATGTTAATTTCTTCAAGAGATGTGTTTACACAAATGTAGACAGACATGCAGACAGACACTACTGCAAAATTTAAAACTTTGCTACGAGGGTGTTGCGTTAGACAGTGCAGAGTGCAAATACACGAGTCTCGATACCACATATTGGCGACGAGTCAAAGAACGAAACATGACATCGATGATCGGGAAAGAGGGGCCCTTTGATGGAACTCAAGATGAATGGGAACACTACGTCGAACGACTAGGGTTTTACTTCACGGCGAACAAGGTGAATGACAAAGGCCAACGGAAGGCAGTGTTGTTGAGCGTATGTGGCGCTCAAATGTACAAACTCATCCGCAACCTTCTCGCGCCGCAGACACCAGATGCATTCGAATATGACGACATCGTCAAGAGAGTCCAAGATCACGTGAGACCAAAGCCTTCTGTTATTCTACAACGGTTTAGATTTAACAGTTTGAGCAGGAAAGAAGGTGAGTCTGTGGCAGATTTCGTGACGGAATTGCGTCGATTATCGACAAACTGTGCCTTTGGGGATACTCTCTCAGACATGCTAAGAGACAGACTGGTGTGCGGGATAAATGAAGAGAAGATTTATCAGAGACTCTTGCAAGTAGCCAACTTGACATATGAGGACGCCCTACGGATTGCCTGAGCGATGGAAACAGCTGCAAAAAATTTGCTAGAAATGCAACAAGGTGGTCTTACATCAACAGCAACTCAAGCACCAGTGGCAGTACATCAGACATCAAGTAGGAGGGACCATACAGCAGAAAAGAGTAAGTGTTCTCGTTGTTTGGGTTGGCATCTTCCCAAGCCATGCCGTTTCCAGAAAGCAGAGTGTAGGAAGTGCAAGAAGCGAGGCCATATTGCGAGAGCGTGCCGAAGTCAGTCAAATCAACAAGGAGAATCAAAGGCAGCCCACCAAATAAGCCAAGAAGAGGATTTCAAGGAATCAGAACAAATGTTAGAGACGGAAATGAACGCTGTACACATAGTGGGGGTTGGCAATGAAGTAAAGCCACTCAAAATAGAAGTGGTGATTAATCAGCAGAAGGTGGAGATGGAGATAGACACTGGGGCAGCGGTAACTCTGGTGAATGAAGCTACTTCAAGGCATTATGGTCTAAACGGAAGGGCCCCGGTTTGCGTAGGCCAAAAGTACAATTACGGACATATTCAGGGGAATCACTAACTTTGGTTGGTGAAACAGATGTGAAAGTGAGATATGGACAGCAAGTGGCTTCCCTGCCATTGATCATTGTCAAAGGAAAGAGTCCAAATTTGTTTGATAGAAACTGGATGCAGAACCTAAAACTGAAATGGGAAGACATATTCCATCTCCATACCACTGGTATAACATCACACGAGGAAGGAAGGATTCAACATAAGGAGCTCATCACCAAATACCAGGAAGTATTCAAGGAGAAGATGGGACTACTGGAGGGAGCAACAGCGTCGATAGCAGTGAGAGCAGATACCGCACCTCTTGTTTTCAAGACTAGACCTGTACCATATGCGTACAACGAGCTAGTCGAACAGGAGTTGAGACGGTTGGAACGAGACGAAATTATAGAAGCCGTTCGATTCTCTGATTGGGCTGCTCCAGTATTACCGGTTCTAAAAATGGACAGTTCAATCAGGATATGCGGTGACTTTAGATTGACGATTAACCAGGCTGCTCCTTGTGAGAAATACCCATTGCCAAAGATCAATGATGTATTTGCCTCTTTAATTGGAGGTCAGTTGTTCACCAAGTTAGAATTGAGCCAAGCTTATCAGCAGGTGGCGCTGGATGAGACGTCGCAGAAGTACGTAGTCATAAATAATCACTTGGGTTTGTTCAAGTACAAACGCCTACCTTTGGGGTGGCCTCGGGTCCAGCCACTTTTCAAAGGGTAATGGACACTCTCCTTTAGGATATTCCCATGACAGTGGTCTATTTAGACGATATTCTAGTGACAGGACGTTGTCTGGAGGAACACTTTCAGAACCTAGAAATGGAATTACAACGCCTAGCCAACTCGGGATTGCGACTAAAGCTGGCTAAATGCGCGTTTTTGCAAACAGAAACCAGTTACTTAGGCCATACTATCAACAGTCAGGGGCTAGCACGAAGAAAGTGATGGCTATTCAAGCTGCACCTGAACCAAAAAATGTTACGGAATTACGATCCTTCTTGGGTATGATTAATTACTATGGCCGGTTTCTACCGAAGCTGGCTTTAAGGCTGGCTCCACTGTATCAGCTTTTGCGCCAGAACGTACGTTGGCAGTGGAAAGGTGAGCGTAAGGAAGCGTTCAGACGAGCGAAGGAGGCTCTCCTGTCTATTCGAGTGATGATACATTTTGACCCAAGGAAGGAAGTCATCGTAGCCTGTGACGCCTCACCGTACGGGGTAGGAGCCGTGCTTTCACACAGGCTAAACGACGGTACCGAGCTATCAATCGTTTTTGCTTTTAGGAGCTTGGCTGAAGCAGAAAGGAGATATGCGCAGATAGACCGCGAGCCACTCGCATTGCTGTTCGGTGTGAAGAAGTTCCATCAATACTTGAGTGGAAGAGCATTTACAATCCTTACCCATCACAAGCCGTTGGTCTCGTCGTTAGAAGAGAATAAGGGCGTGCCGTTGATGGCATCAGGTCGCATTCAGCGTTGGGCAATAATGTTGTCTAGCTATCAGTATAAACTACGTTATCGACCAGGGACAACAAATGCCAACGCCGATGCACTCAGTCGGTTACCTTTGACTGTTAAACAAGAAGTGACAGAGGATCTCAGTGAATCGGTGCTATCACTGCACATCTTGGAAATGACCCCTGCCAGAGCGATAACAACTGTACAACTTCGGCAATTTACAGACAGAGATGGACAACTGGCAATTGTCAGGCATTATGTGTTGAGTGGATGGCCGAGAGAAGTAAACTCCGAGCTTCGACATTACTGGAATCGCCGGCACGAGCTAAGTGTCTTGGGTGGTTGTGTACTGTTGGGGGTCTCAAGTAATTATACCTCAGAAGGCGTAGCCGAGGGTGTTGGAGGAACTACATGTGGCTCACCCGGGGGTATATGGAATGAAAAGCCTAGCAAGAAGCTACATTTTGTGGCCGGGATTGGATGCTGATATAGACAAGATAGCAAAATCTTGCGGGACATGTCAAGAGCATCAGCCATCACCACCAAAAGCACCCTTCACCCTTGGGCACAGCCAGAACGTGCGTGGTCGAGATTGCATATCGACTTTGCTGGGCCAGGGTGGTGGTTCGTTATACTGTCAGATGCGTACTCTAAATGGTTGGAAGTAAAACCACTGAGTTCCCCCGCAACTGAACCTACCATTCGGGTGATACTGTCTATTTTTGCAACCCACTGAGTACCCGAAATCATGGTAAGTGATAATGGCTCGGCCTTTACGAGTCAAGAATTTGGAAACTTTATGAAGAGCAAGGGAATTGTGAATATTACAACTGCACTCTACCACCCGTCCTCTAATGGGCTGGCTGAGAGGGCGGTTCAAACATTTAAGGCAGCCATGAAGCGAATGAAAAACAAACAGGGAACACTGGAAACGAAGCAGGATGAATTTCTTTTTCGGTACAGAATCACACCACACGCGACAACAGGGGAGGCGCCAGCTGTGATTCTGATGGGACGGAGACCAAGAAGCTGCTTGGACTTACTACATCCGGACCTGGCAAAAAAGACAAGGGAAGTACAAGAGCAACAAAGGAAGGATCATGACAAATCGTGCAGTTACAGGAATCTGGAGACGGGGCAAACAGTATTTATGCGTAACTTTGGCAGGGGCCAGGATTGGTTAGCAGGCATGGTTGAGAGTCAGACGGGACCCTTATCTTTCAGAGTGAGGTTAGAGGACGGATGGTTAGTCAAGCGACACATGGATGAAGTTCGACAGAGAACGACCGAGACTAAACATCCGGAGGGACAAGCAATGATGGACGACAGTCCCAACATTGGGGTAGACCAAGATCAAGGAGAAGAGAGCACAATATTGTCAACAGCAACGAACGGTCCGGATGTCACCGAACATCAGCAAACAGAACAAGCAGAGACCGACGCTGACAAGCAATTGGAAATGGGAGATGCTGAAGTTCCACCTGTCCTCTGGCGTTCCGCACGGATTTCGAGACCTCCAGATAGACTGGATCTGTAGAGTAGTAATGTGTGAACTTAGGAAATTTAGCGGGAAGGGGTGTAATAGTTTATGGTTGTTTTGGGGAGGCGTCTTGGAGGCGCCTGCGCAGTAGTGGAGACTGAGTTGGCTGTGGCGGACTTTGTTGAGTTAGACAGTGTAGAGTGCAAGTACACGAGCCTCCATACTACAGAGGGTTGCAATAATTCTAAGCTTGCATGCATATTACGTGATTGACAATCAAACAAACAGTATATCAAATCAATACTACAAATCAGCTTTCCCTAGTCACAACAAAAGTCTATCCCAATATCAACTCCTCCTCAATCTTTACATACTAGGTAAAGACAGATCAAAATTATTATGATGGCTACCACGCTTCCTGCACTTGTGCCACCAATGACAGCCCCTACGAACAAAAAAACTTGAATAATGCGTAGTGCGATAACCATTGATCAAACCTTCATTGGATTTGGAAGAATCTGTGAAAGCTGTTGAAGTTATTTCAATTGTAGGTATAACAATGCCTGCTTGATCTCCTTCATTGCTCACTACGACAATATTAACATCAATTTTGGCGTTTTCTTATTGTTTTTATTTATGAATGCGCTTGCACGTCATACCACAGACAACACCCACAGCTCGCCCTTGGTTGCATTTTCCAGTTTCCGACTTCCTAGACAAGCATTGCGTTAATAATCCTTCGGATCCGTCACATTTAATACGGTCGAGCCAGATGAATGGATCAAGCGGGGGAAGGGTGACGTACGCTGGTGTCTTCAGATTGTCTGCTGTGGAATAGAAGAGCTGATGGCACACCACGTTAGCTTCATTTATGCCCCAATCATTGTTGCACACAGAACCCCATCTGCCACTGGAAACAAGGCAATTATGAATGCAGAAACGACATGTTTAAAGTTGAGCAATATCTCGCAATGTCCTTTATATAACATTAATTAAAGATTTAATTTATTAAAGAAGGTACCAATTCTTTTTGATCTGCAACAGGACCATACATTTTACTTTATATTTGTAATACACACGTACACAACTGTTTACATAAACTTTCATACTCGTGTAGTATCTCGAGTCGTCCTTCTTTACGAGAACTGCCTAAAACAAGTCGAACACTTCCCTCCGCCTGCATAGATTGCAAAGAAGGTTGTTCTTTTGTTGTGTATCTTCGCCGACGCAAGAGTTTCACATCTGATCGAAAGACTGGTAGACTTGCAGATGATATGTTTGAAGGCGCCGGTATTTTTACTATAAAGAAACATCAAAAGAGTTACTTAATAATTCATGAAAGAGAAGGTTGACAGTTTAGTTTACATATAGTAAACGATTGTAGGAGCGTTTGATTCTTCCAATTATTGTGTATAAGACAGCATGCACTATACATCAAGTTTATAAAGCTATATATAACAAAAGCAGAAAAAGCATAAGAGGAAGACTTGCGTAAAGAAGAATACTGTACGGTTACACAGTTTTCAAATAGTAATGTCACGATTTAGGACTCAGAGGAGTCTGGCAAATTCGGCTTTTTAGTGCAATGAAGAGACCTGCAAATGGCAAATTGGAAAGCACAGAGTCTGACCCCTTCAGCTAGGTTTAAAATATAACGCTGATGACACCCGCGCGAAGACACCTACTAGGTGTCAAAATGTTGACGCTATCGCTGTACCATTTACAATATCATTTGATGAGCGTTACTCCCTTATCAAGTGGTCGCGGAGACGCTTCCACATTATTTCGCAGCCTGCTGCTGGGAGCCCGCTTTTTCGATAAGTTTTTCCAAGCGTTTTTCTTGTGCCTCTCATCTCTAGGCTACCGTGACTTGATCTGCCGCAAGCAGCCGTACCTAAACGTATACAATTTCGGTAGTCATCTTTTCCATAGTTTACATCCAGTTATTTCGTTCCCAGATTTGATCTCTGATTTGTTGACAAAAGACACGTGCTTCCGGTAGACGCCAGAGCACTTCCGGTTTGGAAGCTAGAGTTAACTTGAATCAACCCCAGCGTCGCCGACGCTGGCGACTCTGGCGACGCTGACAACGCTGACGACGCTCGTGATGTGACGTGCGAGTGTTTACAATATACTCTTATAGTAGGTAGACTCGTCTATTTATTATAAGACCTTGCAGCCGCCATATACACAAACAAACAGTTCAGATTATTAAGAGACGTGTCAAATTACCTAACCTGCTGTTTAAGGAACTAAAATAAATAATCAATGTAAAATTAGATTTTGTTACAAAAACACTAGTATTCAAATTCGAAAGAATGCATATTATATATCCGAGTCTGCAACAAACAAAAGTCTTATTGCACCCTACTTACAAATCATCTGACTGATAATTATTCTAACAATAGTATTAGGGCCAAGGATGTCTGATCTCTTTTTCTATATTATGATTTTTAGTCGTATGCACTTATGAACATTTAGACGCGCATGCAACTTGCTTGGGCATTTCCTGTTGTCTGTAAACATTACTAGTAGCTTAGCAATATTGCTATAGCTACATCAGTTGCTTCTCAAGAAAAATGGAAATGAACCGTACCAACCAACAAGTATAAGGACGGACGGCTATCAACCCTTTGGCATAAACATTTAGGCTTCTCGAATCAATACTGTTTACTGCCAGACACAGGAAAGTCTGTCACTACTTGTGGTAATGCTGTTTTATAGACCCTGTGCTCTGTTGGGAGTCCCTTGATGAGCTACAGAAGGTCAAGCAAATTTCTGTCAGTGAAAGACAACGTCTTCCACGTATCTATGTGAAAAGCGTGACCCTGCAGTTTATTGATGCTCATAATGCAATAATCGATTTAGTGAAGGGTAAACTATATATGAGGAAACTCATTTACTTGGTGTACATTGCTGGTTTAGTAGTCAACCAACTGTCGAACACTGAAATGAAGACGAAGACTAAATATGGATATTCTTGCACTAGCAGTGGGCAAAACTTCTATTGCGGGAAGTTGGCAGGGCTCATCGTGCATTCGTTTGTTACGTGAGCTCCAACTACTTCGGCACCGAATAATTAAGCATTAATGAATCCTTGTTCGCAGACTTGTAACGTCACCAAAAATCGGCTGAAAATAGAACTGCAGTCCGAGGTCGAACGGGCTAAGAGGCTGGAAAAGAATCGAAGAGACTTTACAAGAATATTTGTTCAACCGGATACTGGGCAGTTTAACAGGAAATTGGGTAAACAGACATTCTAGATCACTTCTCCAACCAATCAAGTTTGAGATTGAGCAGTATTGGGGTGATATTCTAAAACCTGAGGTGTGTCATAATTGGTCTGCCTTCTGGCTGAGGCGGCACACCGATGGGAAGACGTACCCGACAACTGAGCAGCAGTGGCCACTTATCTCGGCGATGAGATTACATTGTGCTTCAAGAGGAAAGAAAAAATGGAAGTCTTTTGGACAAGAGCATATTTAAGGTTTCTGCGTCAAGCGTATCAAGTGTCTTCACGATGACTTGAGTCGTAACTACAACCTCCTGTTTCAAGACACGGACTCTGTACCCGACAGGCTATGTTATGGAGCAGCCACCCTCGTACTTAAGAATGACAAGACTGACCGAGCCAAAAACTTCTCGCCTATCACATGTCCATGTGTCTTCTACAAGTCTCTTAACCTAGTCGTCAGACAGGAGATTCTAGGGCATTTGATACATGAAACCTCATGGCATCGGAGGAGATGGGTTGTCAGCAGGGTTCCTTTGGTGCAAAAAAGATCAACTTTTGATTAAGAACTGCTTACCGAGGAATGTACGGTTAGGCACAGAAGCTTGAGCATGGCTTGAGTGGCCTATCGAAAAGCCTATGACAGCGTGCCACACAACTGGTTACTCCAGAGTTTTCAGCTGCATACCAGTAGTCCAGTCTTGTGCAAGTTCTTGTCCCGTATGATGAAGCGTTGGAAGACATTAATGTTGCTTTCTTACGGGAACGGTAGCATCAAGGCATGCAGTACAGGCGAGGCATTTTCCAAGGTGATTCACTATCTCTTCTCTTCTGTAAGGTTCATAATTCTCTCAGCCTGGAATTACGCAGAACTGGTTACGGGTATTGAAAAGGCAATGGGGGTGATACATCCAAACGTCAGCTTCTCATTCATCTGCTTTACAAAGATGATTTGAAGCTGTATAGCACAAACCTGATTAGAAGAAAGGATTGTTGGACACGGTACGCGTACCTTCTTCGATGACATCCAGATGACATTTGGTCTGGTCAAGCGTGCAACACTTTGTCAACGGCAAGCTGCATGGACACAACTCTGGAGTGACCGTAGGAAATTTGAAACCCGTTCAAGTCTACAAGTATTTGGGTGTAAGCGAGAGTAATGGTATTCAGCACAGCAGTCACTGGAGACGCTCCGTCGTCATTTGTTTCGTAGATTGAAGCTTGTTCTTCTGACCGAGTTGTAAAGTCGGAACAAGATTCTGGCCATCAACGAGTTTTCACTGCCTGTTCTCACTTACGGTATTGGTGTCATTCATTGGAGGACTGCGGATTTGGAGGACTGCGGATTTACAGCCGTTTGATCGGCGAACCAGAAAACTTCTCTCTATGCACGGTGTTCACCATCCCGCTGCAGACGGTGAACGGCTGCCCGGTCCGTGCATCAAGGGCGGTTGAGGGTTACAACAGATCGAGTCGACGCATCAGTCTTGTATTGTGAAGCTGAACTGTACCTTCGTAGCAGATTTGATCCTTTCATGCAAATCGTACCAGAGTGTGATGATAGGAGGTCCTCTCATCCGATCTGACGCATGGCTAGTCAGTTTGCTGCACATTTGCAGGGGAGTCTTGCTAGGCAAAACAAGTCGTACAGCCTGCATTGAAGTGGAACAATCCTGTGTGATTGTGTCTTTGAGCAAGCGCCTCAGACGAATTCGAACGCACTTGCAACAGTTCAAGCTTTTCGGGCTCAGTTTTTATCACAACTTTCTGCATCGAAATGTTAGTCCCACATGCCGCTTTTGCAGACCTGGAGACAGTCGACTGTAGCAGGCTGAAGTGCCTTGGCACCGATGAACTAAACTGATGGACACAATCAGGTGGTCTGCGTTATCCATTGGGAGATTGGCATCAATTTGCAGTTGCAGTGGAGAACATATGGTACTAGCATCATTCTGATAGGCTAGTGGAAATGGACGACATTACTATAATGTGGGATACATCCATCCCTACAGCTAAGAATATCGGTGTCAATCGTCTTGTTATCTGCTTCAGAAATAATAAGACAAACGTTTGTCTTCTTATTGATATCAGTTGTCCTGCTAATGGCAACATCGCCAAGAAAGAAGATGACCAGTTGACTGAGTACTGCGTCTTAAAGGCAGAGGTCAGCTGCATGTGGCTGTATCGGTCACTGGTTGTTAGAGTGGTCTGGGTAGCGTTGAGTACAGTAAAAGCAGGTGTGCACGGTGGCTAGACATTATTCTAAGTCATCACAACCTGCACCACTTACAGAAAACACTGCTTTTTGTATCCATGCAGTCAGATCCTCTGGAAAGACATGTCTTCTGTCTAGACAGCCATGATGGTCTAGGCATGCACCTCTGAAGCCGAGTTCGCTTACAGTGCTTACGAGATACTTTACAAATCAGACTAATCTGGTTGAGAAGAACATAACTACAGTTTAGCTAGCATTTGGAAACCCCGCTAAGAACCTCGTGAGATAAAGATCCATTCTGGTTTCTATTTTATTCAATTAGATTCCGACTTTCAATTTACTTTTAAGTGTCTTCGTTGTAAAGTTCCTGTCTTCTTCTTTCAAGTTTTAGTTGTCGTTCTAAGTTTCGGTTACTGATTGGTAATGCTATCTTTAGTTCACTTGTATAGTCTTCCTGTTTGCATTTCGGCGTCTCCAAAGATTGCATGCGTAATTAAGCGAGTGCGAGAACGTATACTTTTACATTGACGCGGTGACTTGCAGCGACCGCTGAAAAGACAACAGAGTAGAATGTTTTCGATGAGTTCGATTCGCGTAAGTTCGATCTCTTGAGAAGGCTCAAGCAACAATTGCGTAGACTTGCGATACCGCTATATATTTTAAACCTACAGTATAGCATCTATGACAAAGTCTCGCCGAAAATCCCTCGCTGTGAGTCGCTGCAAATTCTCTATAAAAATTTGCATAATCTCTCATCATAAGCCAGCCGTTTGCTACGCTTTTGCCAACTTAGGGTCTTTTGCTTTAATTTACTAATATATGTTGCTATCTCATCTACTAAGAAGAGGAACTGGTTCCTATTGTGGCCGTAATTTTTTTGCCTTTGTTGTTGTAATATTGTGGTCTTTCGTACCAACCACGCCTCTCTGTATTATAAAATTAAAGTCTCTTGGTTTAGTAAACTATACTCTCTATCGGTACCTATAAATTCTAGACTGTCGCAAAAGGGAAACCAGCATTGTTATAAACGCCTATCAATCTTGCAATCTGCGAGCAGCGCTTTAGACTTTATTTGTAGAGCTCACGTTTATCCACATTTTCGTATCTATAGAGGACGCTTGTAGCTACCATTTGCTTGCCTGCATGTCATTTGCATCGGGCTTTGACGGTATGTTGGAGAACGAAAGCAGGCAGAGGGTGGGCGCTGGACATGTGACGGTCAGCGAATGGGCCAGGCGGGAGGCCACGGCACCTTTTGCAAATGATCGAGGCGGGACGAGGCGGCGATTGTTCCAGTGGCGGCGCGGGCGGTCTGTGGATGCAAAGGTTGACGTCCACGTTGAACATAGTGGCGCGAGGGCGGCGTGGAGAACACGCGTTGCAGGAATGGCTAGTACCACGTGGAGCACACTTCCTTGCCTTGCTGGTGTCAAGGCTGGTCTGTGTGCATTGCCAGCGGCGACGGCGATAGATCACATGAAACTACACACGGACGAAGTGGAGGTGCTTCCGCGTCCGGTCGTTGGAGAGACGGCGCCGCCGTTCTTTCTAAGCGAGTTTTTTTCCGTTTATACCTGAGAAATGTTTGATGTAAACCCAAGAAACAGAGGGTGTGAAGAGGCGGATCTACTGCCAGACATTTTCGAGTTGCGACAGCTAGAGGATGGCGCTCCGCGGGGAGACGTGCGCTTCGGGTGGTGCTAGGGCCCGCCATGGTTCAGTGCTTTGCTGCATGCACTGCCGTAATCGCTGAGAAGAATTCCAACAGGGTAAAAATACCTGTTTGCGTACCTGCGGCTGATCGTAAGAATGGCAGCTGGCTTTTGACACCAGAGGTAGGAGGTACGTGAGGGAGAAACCTTCCACATGTATAAATGTTCGTCGGGCTTTGATGGACCGCTGTCGCGGGCTGGGGCTCCATTGTGTGGAAGGTGCCTGAAAACTGACCATGCGACCGCAGAGTGCGCTCTGTCGATACGGCACTGCGGTCGAGCTCGTCTGTCGCTCTTACTCGGATGCGATTCTCACCGTGTCCTGCTGCGGTGCCCACGCGGAGTGTCGGTTGCAGCAGAGTGCCGCTGTATCATAGGTGGAACCTGTGAGCGTGTAATGGGGCACCATCGTGCACTTTCAAGCACGCGTGTGGCACAAGGGAAATGTGCGGCCGGTGGCCGGTAGATGCGCGGGAAGAGCGCAGCTACTACAATAAAAAACCGGTTCAAAGTCACAGACCGGAGGGTAGACGAATTTCGGCCCGTTGTTGAGGCATTTGGGGCTGAATTGGCGGTGAGTGGTTGCAATGTGTTTGCGTGCACTGGCCCGCTTGCTGCTCCAGACTGGCGGCGGTTGGCCGTCTTCTTCCCTCGGTAGCAACGCAGTCGGATGCGTCTGTCTCGTGGGGACACTGGGAAGTGCAGAAAAATTCATGGGTTCAGCTGCATCGCATGGCTCACATCTTGGGTTGGAGTTCTTCTTCCATCCGGGGAGATGGTTCCAGTGGCGTTGACCGAGGTTTTGTTATGGAAGCAGGCTGCTCGGCCTTTTACATTCAGTTTTAGTCGGATGGCGACGCGGTCGTGTTGGGGCCGCGGAACGCAGTCGGTGTCGTGAAACCTGTTGGGCTGGTCATTGAGTGTTTGGTTCATTTCTTGACCCGGATCCGCGTCCATTGACACCAAACGTGGCGGCGTTGATATGCAACCTCGACATCGACTAAACGTCAGACTGCTGGAACGATCGGTTTATTGCTTGTTTGGCGCTGGGCTAGCCCCGTTCACGTTGCATGCATAACAGTCAGGGTAGTCACGGTATCAACAGTCCTGCGAGCGAACCGGAGTCCATCAATCTAAATCTCGACATCTGAGCGGACTCTATGCTTGTTACTGGCGTTCCTGGCGGACGAGGGTATCGCGTACTCTACCCGAAAAAATGCCCGGTCAGCGGTGCGGCATGTTCGAATTCGGTACGGTTTAGGAAACCCCTCTTGCAGTCTCTGCCGCTGCTGTTGGTGTACTGGTCTTGCAAGTGGTTACTCGGTCGACGGCAGGTCCTTGATGGCGGCAAAGATTACCAGTCTCTCCAGATGTGTATTGCTCAGACATACCAACCACTGGGCCCCAAGAGTGGACGAGCTTGACGTGGTAATTCTTTGGGCTGACATTGTTAGTTTTCTTTGGTTTTCTGTGGTTGGGCAAAGTTACAGTACTGTATAGTTCGTACCGGCCGTTCAATCGTCGGTTTATCTGACAGTTACCAATGTTGCAGTGGATTCCTTCTCGACCTGTCTCTCATGAAAGTTAGGCTCATGCAGTCAAAAAGAACTGAGTCGTTTCGGCAGGGTGTGGATATCCATCTCGGGAGGACGGGTAACGTTTTATGTCCTATTACGGCAATTCTGGTTTACCTCGCCCTGGGCGAGGTCAAGAGGCAGGCTCGTTTCTGTGCTCTGATGGAATGCCTCTGACTATGCAAAGACTTGTCAAAGAAGTGCGGGCGGCACTATAAGCCGGGGATTTGTGTCCGGTTACTCGGAACCCAGCTTTGGATTGGAGCCGCAACCACACCTGCAGAGCTGACTCCACAATCCAGACACTGGCGAGGTGGAGGAGCGAGGTTTGCAAGCGCTACGTAAAACTCGTCGCCAAGATTCTACCGGCTTAATCTCAGTCGCTAGTAGCTTCCTGCCAGAGACAGAGCAGTGACAAGTTGCCGAAGACACGTCAGTACCATGCGTGCTTTCTACACGGCGAATAGTTGTACAGTGTACTTGGGTGCATGGTTGCTTTCGTACGGCGTGATATAGACGCATGCTCACTAGAGAGTGACAATGAACCCCTCTGACATATAAGGGGCAGTACGTAGCTGAATCAGTCCTGTAGAGGTAGGTCCTGGAGAAGAGCGGGTGCGGAGCGGCCGCGCCGTTGGGCGTGGCCGCCTTTCTTGTGAGCTGGAGTCCGGTGTGAAGTCTCGGATCCACGCCGGACGTCGGTACTTTTGGACCATGATGGGCTAGGCCGGCCTCCGCCCACTCTCCACGGCCACGCCTTCATTATGCAGGCTGCCTCAGGTAAGTGGTCGCGTCAAGTCGGCAAATTAACATCATCACTGGAAAACTGACGGAGGTAAGAATTCAAGTGCAAACAACGAGTCACTGGCTGGAAGATTTAAATATCTCTGCTGTAACATTTCTGAATATTTTTAGACAAAGTCTAGTCTCCAAACTATAAGTCCACAGATTCTTTATTAATTAACGAATCATGACAAGGGAAAGGCATAAGAGAATGTCTTGCATATCTATATGTACGAGAGTACTCGTTACACAGTTTCTGTACAGCAAGGCCACTCAAGTGCATAAGTTTGGAATGGTCCAATTCTGACTCTGGAAAGCAAACTCCCTCAATTTTTGGCAATTGTGGTATCTGTCGTTTTGTCTCTGAAGCTGTACATACGTACAAGCAGTATTGAAATGAAACTATTAAGAGATGATGCAGTCAGCGTCTGGCATTGCATGGGTGTATAGAAATCGCGAGCCAAGGAGGGCATAGCCTCTAATCAATTATCTGCCTCTCTGCATTACTTTCAAATGCAATAACGCATGATATGTTGCACAAGATTGCAATGTTTGGCTCTTAAAACCTCCAAAAACTTCCTATGCTTACGCTTACGCATTGGCTAGTCTATTCCAGGAAAGTATTCTTGCCGAATTTTTGACGTTTTGCCTGACTTTATGGCATCTACTTGTACATAGAAAGTTTGTCTTTGAAAATTGTGTTTACGAATGTGTAGTTTAACAAGAATCTTACCGCATTCAACTCCAGCATCTTGACTGTGGTTGCAATTGTGGGTGTGGCTATTCCATTGGGAAGACTTGCAGTGTTGAAGTTTGGTCTCACTGCCAAGACACTGAACATTGGTCATCTTTATGGTACCTGATCCCTGCCCATAGTATGCAGATGAACGAGCAGCTACAGCACGAGAGTATCCCAACTGACGACAAACAACAGCTGCATCGTCCATATCCCACTGATTATCACAAACAGTTCCCCACGTTCCACCATCATAGATCTCCACTCTTCCTGCATATTCAACACTGCTTCGAAGGCGAATGATTTGAGCTTCTAGACAAATGAAGAAAAATCAGAGAAATGGCTAGAGATAGAGATCAAGAACACGTGATAATAATCCACCTATAGGTTTGCGGGTTGAATTTGACCAAAGAGCCCAAATTGTAGCAGCAAGAGCGACTTTGGGCCACAAATGTTGACATTAATATCACTTCTCAATTAATAATATTAATTGCGGTATATTAGTTTGCATAAATTCGCACGATACTAAAATAACAGCCGTAGAATACAGAATAGTCAAAAACATCTATGCCACTATGTTAGCTGCTACCAACTGAAGAAACGATATCTTACTCAGTCTCTCAAAAATGTTTTTGCTGATATCTTATCAGAGACAATAATTAAAAAGTGCTTTAATATTTATATACAGGCAATGCCTTGCTGTGTCTTATTGAAACCAGGCTTTGCCTTTACAAAGTATGGAGCAAGGCTTGCAGAAAAGCAGCAATGCAATTTAGTTCACTCAGTTCCATTTGCAAGAGTGTGCAGTCCACTGTCTTGAAAGTCTTGATGGTACAGAAACTCCATTAAGGATTTTATCGAATGAGTATGGTATAAACTGTCAATCTTTGCACTACACAAATCTTGGTCAATTAATCGGCTTATGCGGAAATAACCTGCAGATCTTTCATCACAATTTTCCTACCAACGGGAGCCATAAAGTACATGATATTTCTCACCAAACCAGTCAATTAATTTTTGAAACCTTGTTGTAAATCTAGGACAACAGTTTTCCTTATCCTATTATTATGGAAACGGCAACTCTGGCTCACAAACACGTACAATGTTATAATTATTCCACCGTTGATGATATATATGTCCCGCAGCATGCAGAATAACACAAAAGTAAGTGAATGGTCAAACATCTGAGAGCTGCAAGCGCGAGCAGGCAACTACAAAAAGGTAATTTTGGCACTGACTCGTTGTGATATGGATCAAGTCACTGCGAAAAAGACAAACAGCAAGATTTAACTAAGATGTTCCTACTTGTTTAGTTGAGGTCGAGTTCGGTGTGTTCCACTTCATGCGTAGGGAGTTAATTAAGTGCGTAGGCTGATATATCGAGCTGACTTGCTCGATCGCCATGAGTCGCTCCGTACGTTTCGCTAACTGGCAATAGCTTCGGCACCACGTACGTTGGTATCGCGTTTATACGTGAAATTGAGCGAAAACCATTGTCTGCAGGAGAAGCCTAAAGGGTGAAGATAAAATAGTCAACATGCATGCAACCATTCACGTCCTTACTTGCGACATTCTGAATGCAATCGAAACGTATGACAACGCTCGTGGACGTTCTCCATGAGCTGTTGACGGAGACCTGCTAGAGTGTCTAGAGATGCCGTGCTTGCACCCAAACATGCATATCTATATTAGTTAGCTATAGTTAGTTACCTGTCGCTTGTCTCAGGCTGTGACTGCATGTACAGAAAAATAAGAGACTGAGCGCCAGCGAGCAGAGACAACGAAAATCCATGCTTGCCAACTCCCGGATAAAGAAACATCTCTAATATTAATAACTGCTCTACCTTAGACTTTACATCTATGTATAACTGTAATAGAGGCTCTAGAGGCTACACCTACGTCCACAGAAAACAATGGCGTTGCCATGACTTGCTCAAGGATTTTGCATGCATGTTTACATAGGAAAAAAACATTTTTACACTAATCCACGCTGACATATAGATCGAGGAAGACGACAAAGTGTAAGATTTAACCAAGACGTATACTTATACTTGTCCAGCCGACGTCGATTTGGATGTGTTCGACCTCATGCAAAGGCAGTTGCCTAGGCTGGTACAACTGCTGTATTATTCTATAAATTCTATAAATAGACTTATTGTATCGCCGTGAGTCGTTTGCTGCAGTGTACGCTTAAGCCAACTTGCAATAATTCATGACGCCCCAATACGTTGATATTGTAAAGTTGGATCGAAAAACGGCCTACGATATCACAGCCGTTAAAAATTTTTGTATCGTACCTCCGTTCACGCCCCTAAAATGTGACGTTCCGTCTTTTATTCGTACTCTGTGGTAAACGAAGCATCTGGTGCAGTAGCACTTGTAACTTGCATGATACTTTGCAGTTTGTAGATAAATAATTTTTTTGATTTTATATCTCGCGCGTGCATCCACGTAAAACAATCGTAGTGTCTCTTTAGCTAAGCTTACCTGTTGATTGTGTCAGGCTTTGACTGCTTGTGCAGAAGGATATGAGGCAGAGAATTAGCGAGCTGAGATGGCCGAGATTCATGGCTTCCAGACGCCCGGATAATAAAGATATTAATATGTACTGCTCTTTATGTATTTGCATGTTTCTCAATTAGAGACCGCATGTATGCATGATAATTTTGCAAACCTGTTGATTACCTCTCTCTGGACTGTTCTGTGGTTGTTTTCCACTACCACCGTGTGACAGGCTGTTCTGTTCTTTTCCACCACCACCAGTATGTTGTAGGCTATTCTGTTGTTGTTCGCTACCACCACCATGATGTAGTATGCTGTTCTGTTGTTGTATGCCACCACCACCATGGTGTACTAGGCTGCTTTGTTGTTGTGTGCCACAACCACCATGATGTAATAGGCTTTTCTGTTGTTGTTGTCCACCACCAACAATATGTGGTAGGCTGTTCTGTTGTTATTTGCCACCCTCACTGTGTGGCAGGCTGTTCTGTTGCTGTATGCCACCAACACCATAATGTGGTAAGCTGTTTTGTTGTTGATGTCTACCAAAAACATGATGTAGTATGCTTTTAGGTTGTTGTTGTTCACCATCACCAATATGTGCTAGACTGTTCTGTTGTTGTTCGCCATTACCACCATGATGTAGTAGGCTGTTGTGTTGTTGTATGCCGGTACAATCATTATATGGCAGGTTGATCTGTTGTTGTATGCCACCACTACCGTGGTGTACCAGGCTGTTTTGTTGTTGTGTGCCACCACCACCATAATGTAATAGGCTGTTTTGTTGTTGTGTGCCACCATCACCATGATGTAGTAGGCTTTCGGTTGTTGTTGTTGTCTACCACCACCATTATGTGATAGGCTGTTCTGTTGTTGTTTTCCACCAGCGCCGTGTGACAGGCTGTTTTGTTGCTGTATGACACCACCACCATTTGTACTAGGCTGTTTTGTTGTTGTGTGCCACGACCACCACTATGCAGTAGGCTCTTCTGTTGTTGTTGTCCACCCCCACCATTATGTGGTAGATTATTCTGTTGTTGTTTGCCACTACCACTGTGTGGCTGGCTGTTCTGTTGTTGTTCGCCACCACCACTATGATGTAGTAGGCTGTTCTATTTTTGTATGCTACCACAGTCGTTATGTGGTAGGCTGTTCTGTTGTTGTTTGCCAGCGCCACCTTGTGGCAGGTTGCTCTGTTGCTGTATGCCACCATCACCATGATGTAGTAGACTGTTTTGTGGTTGTTCTCCACTACCACCATAATGTAATAGGTATTTCGGTTGTTGTTGTCCACCACCACCGTTATGTGGTAGGCTGTTCTGTTGTTGTGCGCAAGCACTGGAATTATGTGGCAGGTTGTTCCGTCGTTGTTCTCAACCACCACCATGATATACGAGGCTGTTCTGTTGTTGTGTGCGACCACCAACAAAATGTAGTAGGCTGCTCTGTTGTTGTAAACCACCATCATGGTCTTCTTGTCGTTCAAACTTTAATCCCTCTTTGACGTAATACTTTACCGTTTGATGGAAAACTAGCTGAAACTGTAAACGATGTATTTGCAGACATCAGTACTTTTTATTGAAGTTACATACAAAGAAAGACAATGTATTAATTTTAGTGCAAAGGGTTGGACAATAAGAACTGGCTGCAAGATTTAAATATCTCGGCTGCAGCATTTTTTTAATTTTTTTAGACAAAGTCTAGTTTTCAAACTATAAATCACCAGTTTCTGTATATAAATTGTATTGTATGTGAAAGGCAGCATAATTGAAATGGAACTATTAAGAGATGGTGCAGACAGCATCTGGCATTGCATGGGTGTATAGAAATCGCGAGCCGAGTGGCATAGCCTCCAATCAATTCATTGTCTCTCTGAATTACTTTTAAATGCAATGCAGCATGATATGTTGCAATGATTGGAATGTTTGGCTCCTCAAACCTGCAAAACGTCCTATGCTTACGCTTATGCATTGGATAGTCTATTCCAGGAAAGTATTCTTGCCGAATTTTTGACGTTTTGCATGACTTTATGGCATCTACTTGTACATAAAAAGTTTGTCTTTGTAAATTGTGTTTACGAATGTGTAGTTTTACAAGAATCTTACCGCATTCAACTCCAACATCTTGACTGTGGTTGCAATTGTGGGTGTGGTTATTCCATTGAGAAGACTTGCAGTGTTGAAGTTTGGTCTCACTGCCAAGACACTGAACATTGGTCATCTTTATGGTACCTGATCCCTGCCCATAGTATGCAGATGAACGAGCAGCTACAGCACCAGGGTATCCCAACTGACGACAAACAACAGCTGCATCGTCCATATCCCACTAATTATCACAAACAGTTCCCCACGTTCCACCATCATAGATCTCCACTCTTCCTGCATATTCAACATTGCTTCGAAAGCGAATTGTTTGAGCTTCTAGACAAATGAAGAAAAATCAGAGAAACGGATAGAGATAGAGATCAACAACACGTAATGATAATCCACCTATAGGTTTGCTGGTTGAATTTGACAAAGAGCCCAAATTGTAGCCCCAAGGGTGACTTTGGGCCACAAATGTTGACATTAATATCACTTCTCAATTACAGATATCAAATACGTTATATATATTTTGCATAAATTTGCACTATACTAAAATAACTGCCGTAGAATACAGAATAGTCAAAAACATCTATGCTACTATGCTAGCTGCTATCAACTGAAGAAACGATATCTTACTCCTTTCCTCAAAATGTTTTCGTTGATTTCTTATCAGAGACATAATTAACAAAAGTGCTTTAATATTTTTATACAGTCAATGCCTTGCTGTGTCTTATTGAAACCAGGCTCTGCCTTTACAAAGTGTGGAGCAAGGCTTGCAGAGAAGCAGCAATGCAATTTAGCTCACTCAATTCCAGTTGCAAGACTGTGCAGTCCACAGCCTTGAAAGTCTTGATGGTACAGAAACTCCATTAATGATTTTATCGAATGAGTATGGTATGAACAGTCAGTCTTTGCACTACAAGTCTTGGTCAATTAATCAGCTTATGTAGAAATACCCTGTTTATCTTTCATCACAATTCTCCTACCAACAGAAGCCATGAAGTACATGATATTTCTCACCAAACCAGTCAATTTAATTTCTGAAACCTTGTTGTAAATCTAGGACCACAGTTCCCTTATCCTATTACCATGGAAACGGCAAGCCTGGCTTACAAACACGAATAATGTTTTAATTAATCTACCGCTGATAATATATATATATATATATATATATATATATATATATATATATATATATGTCTCACAGCATGCAGAATAACACAAAAGTAAGTGAATGGTAAAACATCTGAGAGCTGCAAGCGCGAGCAGGCAACTAGAAGAAGACAATTTTGACACTGACTCGTTGTGATATGGATCAAGTCACTGCGGAAAAGACAAACAGCAAGATTTCACTAAGATGTTCCTATTTGTTTAGTTGAGGTCAAGTTGGGTGTGTTCGATTTCATGCGTAGGGAGTTAAGTGCGTAGGGTGATATATCGAGCTGACTTGCTCGATCGCCATGAGTCGCTTCGTACGTTTCGCTAAATGGCAATAGGTTCGGCACCACGTACATTAGTATCGCGTTTATACGTGAAATTGAGCAAAAGCCGTTGTCTGCAGGAGGAGCCTAAAGCGTGAAAATAAAATAGTAATCATGCATGCAACCATTCACGCCCTTAGTTGTGACATTCTGAATGCAATTAAAACGTATGACCGCGCTCGTGAACGTTTCTGCATGAGCTGTTGACGGAGACCTGCTAAAGTGTCTAAAGATCCCGTGCGTGCACCCAAACATGCATATCTATATTAGTTAGCTATAGTTAGTTACCTGCCGCTTGTCTCAGGCTTTGACTGCATGTAAAGAAAGATAAGAGGCTGAGCGCTAGCGAGCGGAGACAACGGAAATCCATGCTTGCCAAATCCCGGATAAAGAAACATCTCTAATATTAATAACTGCTCTACCTTAGACTTTATATCTAAGTATAACTGTAATAGAGGCTCTAGAGGCTATACCTACGTCCATAGAAAACAATGGCGTTGCCATGATTTGCCCAAGAATTTTGCTTGCATGTTTACGTAGAATAAAAACATTTTTACACTAACCCACGCTGACATACAGATTGAGGAAGACGACAAAGTGTAAGATTTAACCAAGACGTATACTTACACTTGTCCAGTCGACGTCGATTTGAATGTGTTCGACCTCGTACAGAGACAGTTGTGCAGGCTGGTACAACTGCTGAATTATTCTATAAATAGACTTCCTGTATCGCCGTGAGTCGCTCCCTCCAGTGTACGTCTAGAGCCAACTTGCAATAATTTGTGACGCCCCAATACGTTGGTACTGTAAAGTTTGACAGAAAAACGGCCTACAATATGACAGACGTTGAAATTTTTGTATCGTACCGCCGTCCACGCCCCTAAAATGTGAAGTTCCGTCTTTTATTCGTGGTCAGTGGTAAACGAAGCATCTGCTGTAGTAGCACTTGTAACTTGTATGATACTTTGCAGTTTGTAGATACATGATTTTCTTGATTTTAGATCTCGCTCGTGCATGCACGTGAAGCAATCGTAGTGTCTCTTTAGCTAAGCTTGCCTGTTGATTGTGTCAGGCTTCGACTGCTTGTACAGAACGATATGAGGCAGAGAATTAGCGAGCTGAGATAGGCGAGATTCATGGCTTGCAGACGCCCGGATAATAGAGATATTAATATGCACGGTTCTTTATGTATTTGCATGTGTCGCAATGAGAGACCGCATGTATGCATGACAATTTTGCAGACCTGTTTATTAGCTCTCTGGACGAAATATCTAGAGTGCCTCACGCATGCACTAACACTTGACATCACCATTTCTTGTAAAACGTATTCACAGCGTTTTATTCTGTTGACAAAGGAGTAAGAGTAGTATAGGTGAAGCGTGGGTGTTATAGCTTGGGCTTTACAGACTTGCGCATATCTTGTATTCAACCGCGGCCTGCAGTGTAGCCGGCATTACTTAATGGTAGGTTCGACAAAGTGTTTGCGCTGTTGGCATGCAGGTATGCATAGACATGCGTGTTTATGGATGCTTGAGTAAATCACACACGCACCGACGCACCCACCTCCCGCACGCACGCACGCACGCACACACGCACACACACACACGCGCGCGCGCGCGCGCGCACACAAGCGCATGCACACATTTTATAATAGAATGCAGGTTAACTGATATCGGTAATTGAAATTGGCTGGTTGTTTGTGTCTGGGTTAATCTCATAAAATATCTTATGTGCATAAAAATAAAATGTTTGCTATATGTCAATTTTTGGTTATATTTTTAGTCATACAGTTTTTACTACAGTAACGTATTATAAGTAAAGACAAGTACTACAGTAACGAAAGCAACGACAACGACAACTGTTTAGCAACACAGGCTACAGCAGCTAGTCTATTGCATGTATTCATGCGGCACTATACATGAAGATCACTTACTGCCTTCCTCGTGTATCCACACTTAACTTTGTTCCACCGTTTCAGTAGGTGAAAAATCACAATGAATGCTAGATGTTGTTGCTCTTGAATTGGTGGAGACCCCGAGCACGGTTGGTTGAAGTTGCGGTTGACACAGCCCATCTCCATATTGAACACAAGAAGTATATGGAGGAGGTGGATCAGAGTCAAAACGTTGAAACTGAGTTTCAAGCGTGTTTTGAGAATACCTGCTGCAATATAGAGGCAGACCACACTCATAAGGTTGAATCTGAACCTGCGGTGCCGAAGGTGCTGGTGGGCAAGAGACCAATTCAAATCCTGGATTTGTTCCTTCGGCTGTAAATCTTCCATTTGTCGACAACACATTTCCGGAACGACGATGTTTGTGACACCGTATGACAAAGTAGACGATGATACAAACGATTGCTACCACTAGAAGAACGGTTATTCCCGCAGCAATTGCTGCGACGTTAACTATATACACAACAAGAAACTGGAGATATTACAAGGCACTTACAGCTGATAAACATTGTGATGAGCTGATCAAACCTGAACTGGAAGAATCATCTTGATGGTTTACTAAAACGAAATTTGTGTCAGTTTTTGGCGTTTGCGTGGACTGTCTACATGCATGCAGAGCAAGCATACCAAAGACGACTCCCGTGCCTCCCCCGGATACGACGTTAACTATATACACAACAAGAAACTGGAGATATTACAAAGCACTTACAGCTCATAAACATTGTGATGAACTGATCAAACCTGAACTGGAAGAATCATCTTGATGGTTTACTAAAACGAAATTTGTGTCAGTTTTTTGGCGTTTGCGTGGACTGTCTACATGCATGCAGAGCAAGCATACCACAGACGACTCCCGCGTCTCCCCCGGATAAACAGCCTCCAGATTCTCGAGTAGTAACGTAGCATTGGATCAATGATCGTTCGTATCCAGAACAGATGACATCAAGCGAGAAGGGTTGAGCGGATGTAGCAGAACTAAAGTAGGCTGTCTTGTCTGCCTTGTCGAAGCCAAGTTGATGGCACACCACATTTGCTTCATCTTTACTCCAGTGATAGCCACACAAAGAGCCCCATCTGCCACTATAAACAGAGCAATTTGTATAGAGAAACTGTATGTCTGCCTATATAAATACTTACTTATGAAATATTTCAACTCGTCCTTCATTGTATGAACTGCCTCCAACAAGTCGAACATTAATTTTCACATATCTAGTAGGTTGTTTAGTTTTTTTGTGACACCACCACCATGGTATAGTAGATTGTTCTGTTGTTGTGTGCCACCGCCACCATGGTGTAGTGGGTTGCTCTGTTGTTGTGTGCCACAACCGCCGTGGTGTAGTGGGCTGTTCTGTTGTTGTGTGCCCCCACCACCATGGTATAGTAGGTTGTTCTGTTGTTGTGTAGCACCACCACCATTGTGTGGTAGGCTGCTCTGTTGTTGGGTACCACCACCAAAATGGTATAGCAGGTCGTTCTGTTGTTGTGTGCCACCACCGCCATGGTGTAGTAGGCTGCTCTGTTGTTGTATGCCACCACCACCATGGTATAGTAGGTTGTTCTGTTGTTGTGTGCCGCCATCGCCATGAGGTAGTAGGGTGTTCTGTTGTTGTGTGCCACAACCACCATGGTTTAGTATCCTGTTCTGTTGTTGTATGCCACGACCACATTGTTGGAGTAGGTTGTTCTGTTATTGTTTGCCACGACGACCATGTAGTGGTAGGTTGTTCTGTTGTTGTGTGCCACCACCACCACCACGGTGTAGTAGGTTGTTCTGTTGTAGTTTGCCACCACCACGATGGTGTAGTAGACTGTTCTGTTGTTTTTTGCCACCACCACGAGGGCGTACTCGCCGTTTGATCGTTAAACCTTCGGTGACGCAATGGTTTACCATTTGATCGAAAAGTAGCCAGACTTGTAGACGACGTGTTTGCAGACACCCGTTTCTTTACTGCAAAAAAATAGGACACAGAAAATTTATATAAATGTTAGTACGGGTTACAAAATGCTGTCTAACACCTTTGAAATATCTGTACAGTTAAAAGTTTGTATTGCACTGTTTTATAATGCCTCTGATTTCCAAACCTATGCTTCATATATTTGCACGCAGTTGGAAATCATGTCACACAAAAGAGTTTCATTTTTGTCAGCAAACACGTCTTATCCATAACGTCCGAGAAGTCTTTGAGCAACAGCGTCCGTCGAGGCAACATTTAAGCCTAAAGAGTGTCTCAGAAAGCTTGGCTATGGCAACAAGAATCGATAGACCCAATCTTACTAAAATTTACAAAGAATTCGAGGCCAAAAGACATGCAGTATGAAAGTCTACGATTCAAAATCTCGTTTGGCAATATGTGTAGACGACTTTGATCATGCAGCCACTAGACCAACAGTTCTCTAAATGTATGAAAACGAAAATATCCCACCCAAGAACAAGCTACTGTCTTCTGTAAAGAAGAGAAATGACAAGATTTATGTCTATGAGAGACGAAACACTATAAAGCAACGCTGCTTTCATACCTGGGAAAGTTACGTGTGTACATGAAACAGGAAACTCCATTCATTGTATATTTTGATGAAACTTGAGACAATTCAATAATTGCTCCTGAGAGATTGTGGCTTGATGAAGATGGCCGGGAAGAATGGAAGTGACGGTCAGGAAAGGGCCAAGACTCATTAGTTTGAATGCTGAGTAGGAAAAGGATGGATACCAAATTTGACTCCAAAATCCAAAATTGAAAGTCCCACTGCAATATAACGGTATGAACAGCCAGAATTGTTTTACAAGTTGCTGGCTAATATTCTTCCCAATTTTTTATCGTACGTGACACTGCATCCTATCACAATGCTGTCGTCGACAAACTTTCTATTGAAGCCCAGCACCAAAACAATGATGTAGAAGTGGCTGACTGAAAATTGTATTCTCTTTGATGGCAAGGACTTGAAACATGATTTCTGGGCAAATAATATTGAACGAGCAGCTTCAAACAGAAGGTTTTTGGACGTTTGAGGCTGCCAAGCCTAATGGTCGTGTCGTTTTGCGCTCTCCAGTAGTTCATTGCGAGCTCAATCTGATCGAGATTGTCTAGTCTGACCCCATTCCTTCGAGAACAAAGCGTCCTTGACCTTCAACATGTCAAACCTCGAGCAACTGCATGGTATCAGCAGCGTTTGAATCTGTCACCCTCTAAATCTGGACAAGCTACTGTCGATTCGTTCAAGCGATAGAAGAAGAGTTCTGGAACAAAGACTGTAAGGCCTCAAGAACACTAAAGAAGACTGCCTGAAGCGCTTCATCATCGACTTCCGGGTAGACGAGGACGATGATGACGACGTGGAGATCGTACAAATAGAATATCTGAGCAGCGAAATTGAAGAAGACAAAAACATGCCCGAAATGGACAACAAAGATGAGCACCTGCTCACTTCAGACACTGCACAATATGTGTTGTGACAAACCTTAGTAATCTTAATTGGATAATTGCCTAATGAAATTACGATAACGTAATAATATAACTTTATATGCAGAAATCGTATACGCCCGTTCATCTTCCTAGATCTGATTCAGGGTCTCGATCGCAGTTTCTATCGCGTTTCTGTGATCTAGCGCGAGTTACGGCAAATTTAGGATGTAAAAGTAAATGCCAACGAAAAGTAGTACTTGCAAACCTCGCAATTTTGTCACTAGGTTTGATATTAGTCTCTGGCGTAAAGCATTTCTAGTACCATAGTAATGCTCACCTGTCTTTTGTATCAGACTTCGACTGCATGTACAGAAGGATATCAGGCAGAGCGTTAGCGAGCCAAGATAGCTGACATGCATGGCTTTCTGATCCCCGGATGAGGAAATGCGATGCGTTGGAATTTAACGTTTAACGCGCGTTAAAGCGGTGGATACGGTATAGCAACTATATACAGCCACAGTAGGGAATCAACCGAAATAGCAGTACAGTATTAGTCATGCAGAGCGGCTTTTTCTAATTTGTTCCTAACGCTCTCATTTTCCCTAGCCAGATAAAGCCGCGGCTATTTGTTAGGCCATTATTACCAGAGGCCCGGATATCCAGGCTAAGAGTATAGTAGTCGTTCGATAACCGACCGACCGTATTTATACTTGATTAGCGCAGATGCAAATAAAGCTATTGCGACCAATAGACGAGAAGTGGTGTCATTACTGACCAATAGACGACATCATAAGGCTCCACCCCTCTTTGTTTGGTAGCTGCTAACGAGAATTCGGCTATCGGGCTTTCGTCTTGTACATGCTGTTTATTCTTTGCTTTACAAGTTTAACACATAGAAACAACGCCTACAGTCTTCATTTGCACGTGTGTGTTTTCCCACCAACAGCCAAGCGTCCAGGAGCGAAGGTGTAGCTGTACCTGACTTGTAACATTTTGCTTGTTACACAGTGTTTCTGCATAGTGGTTTTGCAGTCTGACAGCTTGAATTTTTGGTGTGCCTGGCTGAGCGGCTGCGGTGTTCTGAAAAAAATCACAACAGCAATTTGGCGTTTGACGGGAGTTTGCAAATGGAAACGTGCATTGTCCACGACAGCGTCTGTTTGTTTGGACGAAGCGGCTGACCTGTAAGTACGCTAGTGCGTCTCTACACAGTTTTGTTACGGTATCCAAACTTAAAGCGAACAGAGACGCCTAATCTACATGTGCACATGCATGTTTTCACACATTAATGTTTTGTTTGGCTTTGGCGGCTCTGGAGTCACCTCATTACGACAACCAAAATTGCGTGTAAATACGACTTAATAACCACTACGTGAGGAGATTTTCAACGGTGTAAAATGCATGAGCGTTTGTGCCTCTTGCCTAATATTTCTTACCGTCATGTGGTGTGCATGTACACCAGCCGAGGGTTTAGCACTGTATAGTGCTTGTCTATTCATTTTATCTAATTCATCAGCTATACCTAACGACTGTATACATATTGAGTTGAAAACCCTTTGCATTGGAAAAAACATCTATTAATTAGAGCAGGGCCATTATCGTTCCTATTTAGTGGTAGCCATCTACTACCGTCCACGTTGTCCTATGGTTTCGCAAGTACCTTCGCTCTAGAAGTGTGTTGTCAACAAATTAATGTAAGATTTGCAGCTGGGGTCACAAATCCACGATTTGAATTAGCGTCTTGTTCAAAAGCACATTCATCATCACTACCAGTACACTCGAACCACCAGTAAGATTTGCTCTTATCACCCTCTTGATTACAGTCAAAGCACGCCCGACCTTCAGTTTAAACGTTCTGACTGTTATTTACCTTCTCCCTACACCGCTTGTGTTCAAGACGGGCCGTGCAAACGCAATTTCAACCGACAGTTTGCTCTCCACAATCTCAAGAGCAAACATTTATCATTCATGGTGACTTTTACCAACTGAAACTACGGAACAAACTTATAAGTGTGGACATATGCATAAGAAAGACAGTATAAATGGTCGTCATGTCTATAGAGTGCCAAATGAAAACGTACAATAGATTAGATGTGTTGCTAAATAATGAGGAACAATTGTCGTAGTCCTAGATTTATGTTACCGTAGTGTCAGATGTATCAATCTATTGCATGATTGGGCGTTAGTCGGACCTCTGATGCCCTATCTTATTTTGGTTATACGCCAGCCTAGAGCAACGCAACCGCGAACTGTTTACTGACCCTTCAATAAACGGTAGGAAAACCTCATGCAAATACGACATCATCACGTAACACTGTAAATTAATCAAATTTGCAAATAAGTAAATAAAATTATCTTTGTTTTCTAACAGTCCTTTGCTTCCGTATTCTTGCGTAAGTACCCTTTTCAGCACTGCATCCATATCTTGACCTCGCCCGTCGTGTTTTCTACACTACATTGCAGCAATCGATTATTACGACAATTATTCTAGTTTTGCTTCCATTTGGTACACAAATGATCACGTCGGAGGATTCTGGCAGCAGCTCAAAGCGCAGGATAGAACTTTTATGTCCGACACATGAACGAAAGTGTCTAAATGGAAAGAAACACCTAGTTGTCAATTTTAATTAATGTTAGCTTTATGGTAATATTGCCGAACGTAGCAAGGCTTCTAATCCGGGTTGCACAACAGAAATGGGCGTGGTTCTATATGGCTCTCCATCAAGCTTTTGGTGTGTGTGTGTGTGTGTGTGTGTGTGTGTGTGTGTGTGTGTGTGTGTGTGTGTGTGTGTGTGTGTGTGTGTGTGTGCAAATCTCAAATTTCTCCTCATTACCACGTTTCATGATAGGACCTACTTTAAAAATTCGTTTTTGTGTCCGTCTACAGATGAGTCTAAGAACGATTCTGCAAGTGACCAAACGGCGAAGAAAATGCTTTATGAGGTTCCGTCGCCCCACCTTTTGTATTGTAGCTAGAGACTGTGTGTACTTGAAAACCAAGAAACACCTTCAGGAGTTGAATGCCACAGACAGTCAACTATTCACACGTCACATACTTACAGTATGATCAATCCTTTACTACACTGTGCTGCATCTAACACTGTTGATAGTCAATTTGCTAATATCAATTTCTATGTCAGTAAATACCATACGCCTGTCGTTACAACGGAACTGAGTGCATACCTAGACTGTACATTTCAATTGTCTTGATCACAATCGGAAAACGACGACTACCCATACCAGACCTATATATGTACTAAGAAGTTTGCATGTTTACTTCCATGACAGCAAGGGTTTCAACAAATACGTATTGTCTAGCTAGGACTCGACGTTTCAGTAGACGGTGTGAAAACTCTGTTGGACGTGTTACTCACAAACGCGAGGCGCCTACGGATACTGTACAACTAGTATTTAAAGAGTTATTAGTTAAAAAGTGTTTACTGGGAGAAAAATAAATATTATAAGACACTTTCCGCGGGACAATTTCTTTGTACGCTGGTCCTAGAAGACGGTATTGTAATTGTAAATAGAGCACAAAAATTATTCAGAGCACCAAGGCCAGGCCTTAAACGTGAGTGCCAATTTCAATGACGCCATTGAAAGCTATATATCGATATGTTACGCTGCTCAACACACACACACACACACACACACACACACACACACACACACACACACACACACACACACACACACACACACACACACACACACACACACACACACACACACACACACACCTAAAGCATTATAGGCTTGCTGCGCAAGTTCTAATAATTCTACGATTGCATACTACGGGAATATGTGTTCTTGTCAAGTTCAACCGAACAGTACATCAACCTAGATCAACCATCGGCATTCCCTACTCGAGCTTCGTTGGCCAATTGGTTGCAAGCATGGTACACCAAGAACACGAGAAGCACGCATAAAATAATACCTCCAACGGTTCCCACTGAAACTTTCAGGACTATAGGAAAAAAAACTTGAAATACCGTACTGCACTTAACTGATAATCATTGATCAAACCTTTGTCGGACTTGGAAGCTTCTGTGGGCTCGTTTGAGTTTAATTCAATCGTCGGTAGCACATCTGTGCGATCTCTATCATTGCTCACTACAACAAATTATGTGTATTCTTATGGTTTTTCTATACCTACGTGTCTTGCAAGTCATACTACAGACAACACCCACAGCTTGCCCTCGACTGCATTTTCCGGTCGTCGAGGTAGTATACAAGCACTGGGTCAGCGATGTTACCAGTACCAATACTAATTGAAGTCGTACTGCTGCCACCGTCCCTTTCCATGATCGCTTCGTTGATCGTTGACTGTGCTGCTTGTCTTTTCTACATTTCTTTTCTGAATCTTTCAGCAGCCTAAACTTGTTTTTCTCTACAGAAGTTTTCTAAGATATGAAGTATTGTAAGTTCTTGATCTTGTCCTACCTCTCGAAACGCCTTCTGGGCATATTTACACAACGCCTTACTGTTGTTTACTGATGCAAACATAAAAATTAGACCAAATACCAGTAGACCAAGACGCCATATCATAACACATCCGTTGTTAAACTTCGAGGTGCCAGACCTCCGCACGAGGTATTGGCAAACAAAATTTTACCGATACTGATATCGATACCGGTATCGGTGGAACACTGAGTTCAACATTAAAATGAATGTGAATTTGAATATTTTAATATAATTACAGTATGCCTTAAGTAAGATGCAAAATTGCGACTGTTGCAATAACAATGCTTCTCGACTTAAGAAACTTCCTTTGCGAAATTTTAAAATAATATGAAGGATCATGGATACCACATTGCAATGCGACCAAGTGACATTTTATCTCTATTGCAAAGTAATCATTTTAAGTATAGACGGCATTGCTTACACTTTCCATTATATGTCGGACATCAAACTTCTACAGACAACAGGCCATTTACTTTATTTCTAAATAGCTATACAATGTACATCATTTTCTACACAACTATTGCAGCACGATGACTATCCGGTTAGTACAGCAACTGAGCCTCAGACTGATGATGTACATGGTGCATATTTACTCTCTATATCTTTTTATAGGACAGTGCATGTGTAACGAAGTCGATTGGTGATTTTTCCTTCTGTTGTAAGCAGAAATGACGTAAAACGTCATCACAAACATTTTTATCTTGACCTGTAGAGAAGGTTGCATGCATACACCCAAATCCTGGGATCTCGCCCGTTGTTTATGCTATACTATGGAGCAAGAATAGATGATTACGACATTTTTCTAGTTTTGTCTCTATCTAATTTGGTACACAAGTGACCACATTAAAGGATATATTTCTGGCAATAGCTGTGTATAGGGCAGAATAGAATTTTAGTGTGCGTTTGTTTATTCCATTTCTACTATTCCGGAATACGCGGTTGAAGTTATTCCAACCCATTCTAATTCGAACACAACAAAGTTGTATTCATCCATCCCGTATTGTGGCAGGTTATCTCCGGAGCATCCGGGATAAGGTGTATTTGTGCAAGATAGACGCTGAATTAACTATTTCTTCCCTCACTACTGCTACCGTCGTTGCTGTGATTCTAAACTTACATTAATTGACAGCGAAACTAGTGAAGAAATGAGCGGGAATGAAACAATAGATCTCCAACTGGCGTACATGCATTGCGTCAACTTTCTCCATGACCTTGAGATAAGAGGTGAAAATAATAGCCAGGTGAATAATCGGTCGCAAAATACAAGTTAGGCTGACTTTTTCGCCATTCAAAGAGTCGGGCCATTTAACAGTGTAGCATTGCGCTTGTACGGTTTGCGGTTTGGTCAAAACAAATAGGGTATTCCTTTCATTCTCACACCTCTGGTAAACCAAACGGCAAACTAAACTGAGTAAGTCGGTCAAGTCGCGACGACGGAGTGGTTTCATTGGAATAGTTAACGGGCCATAATGGAATAGTTTTTGAACGATTATTTCCTGGTATTCTTATTCCGACATCTGAAGAATAGTGTCTGATTTCGGAAGTGCATGGAGACACTCCCATGCAGGTTTGCCACATCGACGTATACAAAGGCGGATAGAGGGAAGAGGTCCTGTGGTTTAGGGTTCATACCGACGTAGGAAGCGGGGCTGGGGGCTGAAGCCCCCAGCTCAGAATGACCACACCTTCTTCAGTTGGACTGTGATAGTAAAGTTTAGAAGCGTTTTCGGAACCTGAAAATGAACAAAGGTCTGGGGAATCGAGGTTTGACAGGAAAATATCCGGGTATGCATGCCATAATCCGGGAGTACTTTAGAGCTCCAGACTCAGAGTGGTGTGGCGCTTCAGCAAAGACGAATACAGGCTTTTTTACCAGTGACACTGGTCACACTGATGATCGTTCACCGCAGTCAGTGTCAGGAGCTACATCACAACCGACGGCTGAGCCAGTTTTGCACTCGCCAGACTCAGATGGAGTCGGAACGCCAACTAGTTGCAGTTCTTGCAGCTGCTTGTGCTGCAGTGGTAACTTTGACGCTGCTAATCAGCCAAGTGACTTAGATAGTTCCAAGAGTTGGCACGGAAAGCAGTCGTACTCCAGATCAATTCAATCTAGCTGGTATTTGAAGCACCCTTCGATCAGTGTGTGTGTACAGGTGCAGTGGCTTACAAGGTCTTTTGCCATGTTTGTTGTAAAGCAAAAGCTTTAGGCTTGCTTACGCTTTCTAAGAGCTACAATGCTACGTTCGTGGAGGGCGGTTTTGGCAACTGGAAGAAAGCACTCCAGAGGTTTGGTCAGCATGAAGGAAGCGAAATGCATCAAAAGGCAATGGCTAAGCTTGCTGCTAAGTTTAGTGCAGTAGATGTCATTTTGCAGCTCAGCAAAAAGCATGAAGCAGATATGAAGAATCATCGTGCTATGTTTATGAAGCTGTTGGAGTGCGTTAGATATTTGGCAAGACAAGGCTTACCGTTACATGGTCACTATGAAGACAGCCTTGCGTTTGACGGAACCTGCTGCAGCTGCTGCTGTTGCAAGCTAAAGATGATGCTCATGAAGGATCATGGCTAAGAAGCGAGACTATCTCTCTCCTGAAATTATCAATGAGATTATTTCGCTATGTGGACAGAAGCTTCTGCGACAGCTGCTGCAAGAAATCAGTGAAGCGAACATTTTTGCCCTGATTGTTGATGAGGCTACCGACGTCTCGCACAATGAGCAAATGTGCATTGCCATTCGTTGGGTTCATTCCAGCTACACTATCCATGAAGACGCTATAGGCTTAATCCAGCTTCCAGACACCAAATATGTGACATTATTTAGCACCATTAAAGATATGTTGATACGGTGTTCCTTGCCGCTTTCTAACTGCATAGGTCAATCATACGATGAAGCTGCCAACATGAGTGGTGTCCGGAATGGTGTACAGGCTCTTCTGAAGAAAGAGTCGGACGGTCACTGTATGTATGTCCACTGCTTTGCCCACAGCCTGAATTTGTGCATAAAAGATGTCACTCAGAAGTGCGAACTGCTACGCAATTGCATGGACTATATTTTCCAGCTAGTGCAACTTACCAGGTTTTCACCTAAGAGACTTTTTTTGAGAGCGTGCGCAAGAACATTTCAGTGTCAGAAGATAAGTCAGGTCTGTCTCCATCACTGAGACCACTTTGCTCTACACGATGGACTGTTCGTCATTCTGCCATTGCAAGTATTCTGAAGAATTATAAGATGCTCATGACAACACTCGAGATTGTTCGACAAGGTCATGATGAGTATGCTGCTAAAGGAACTGGATTGCTGGCAAAGATGGAATCATTTGAGATTTTCTTTAGCTTGAAGCTTGCTTACAGGGTCTTCTTTGCAGCTGAACAGTTTTCCATAAACCTTCAAGCTAAAGACACAACTGTTTCCGAAGGAACCAGGGAAGCTGACTTATTGAGATCACATTACGTGTCCTTGCGGAGTTACACTGCCTTTACAGATTTCTATAAGGATGTTCTGGATTCTTCAGGAGGCCTGACTGACAAACCTGTTCTACCCCGCTGCCGGAAGGTACCCAGGAGATATGATGAAAGGGGCGAGACGCATCGTTGTGCATCTCCTGAACACAGATATCGCCACGCCTATTTTGAAGTATTGGGCTATGCGATTGGCGAAATAGTGAGACGTTTTGATCAATCTGATATTGCTATTGTTTGTAAGGTGGAGTCTCTCCTAACTGATGCAGCCAACGACAAAGATATATCAGAAATCCCAGAGGCAGTTGCCAAACATTTTTAGGGGACTCTAGACCTAGCGTGTCTAAAGATCCAACTAAGGATGTTACCAGATGCGATAACGAATGCATTTGATGGTTATGATATCCGTGTGAAGAAGGCAACGCATGTCCGGACCATTGTTGACACGCTCAACCAGAGTCAAATGTACAAGAACGTGCTCAATCAGGTAGACAAACTAGTTCGATCATATTTGACATTCCCTGTTACTAGCGCCACTGCTGAGAGGGCGTTCCCTTCTCTGCGCCGCATAAAAACCATTTCTGAGGAGCACAATGTCACAGCAGCGTCTAAACAACTTGTTCTTGTTGTATGTTGATAAAGCAAGAACAAACGCCCCTGATCTTTCATCTGTGGCCAAGGACTTCTTATATGCAAACAGTCGTCGATCTAACTATTTTGGGAAATTTTAGAGCTTTTGAAGTTGCGTCATGCTGACGTATTAGGCAATTACTGAACTGGTTAATTCAATAGTTGACTGAATATCTCCATTGTTTTAGATAAAAAGATTTAAAAAGAACGTAGAAACAGGGTATTAAAACATATTTAAGGCCAAAGAAAGTTTGTCAGAACAGCTAGATGAGATGATCTCAGCGATTCTGAAGCATTATTGTGAGCCCGTGCAAGCTGTACTAGACACAATTCCTCAGAGACGTAATAAACTTTATAAAACATTGAATGCTAATGAAATTGCAAAAGAGAAGAAACTAACAAAGTATCCGCAGTTGCTGTTTAAATGCCAAATCTAAATGGAAAATTGTCAATGATGATTCTTCAAAGCAAGCCTCACGAATTTACTAGCAATTATATCTCGTGGCCACAGCCAAATCCACTAGTATGTTGTGAGAGTTTTGATCAAGTCTACAGGGTCACAGTTCCAGAAGCCGGTGAAGTTGCACTGAGAGTAATGAAAATTTACATTGCGCAACAAATAAAGTTTGAAATTCTATGGAAAGAAATTGAAATTTACAGGTATCAACTTTGCAATTTTTACTCAATATAGTACTGCCTTTTAACACTTGTCAAATTTGATCTTTGGCAAATTTGGGTTCTTTGGGACAGTACGGCTCACAACAGATCCTCTAACGATAGAATTGCTGTACGAATGGTGTAAAGGTGAAACTCTGGCTTCATTTATTAAAGATGTCGAAGAAAAACCAGCCGAAACACTAAAAAAGTAGATTGCTCAAGTCTTGTCATGGGTATGCTCAAAGGGATTCGTTATCTACATTACAAGGAGTTCATTTATCGAGATATAAAACTGAAAAATGTGCTGGTGACCAATCAATATGCTGTTGTCAGTAGCATGACTACGGTTTTTTTAGCGTGCATTCTTTAGAATAGATCAGAAAAATGTGCGTCTTGCAGACATGGGACCAGCAAGGCCAATCCAACAAGTGAAAGGTACACTATGTGGAAGATTTTGGTACATGGCACCGGAAGTACTACGTGAAAAGTCGTACATAAACTGATAGATATTTATACTTTTGGAATTATTATGTGGGAGCTATGGAACAAGAAACGATATCAAGATGTCATAGTGCTACCTTCTTTGCGGCGTTTCTTTGATCTTGTAGAGAACGGTGACCTTCGCCCAAGCAATGGGCAATTTATCGGTGAAAAAATCCGATATGGGCATCGGCAACCCGTCCCTAGCTCTGGTTCCAATCAACAACCGCAGCTAGCTGCTGTGCCTCAAACTAATGCTAAAGCGTGGGCAGATGTGGCAAGAGCTTGCTTGTCATCAATCCCTGACGACCGGCCTTCAGCAGCAAAAGCCGAAAAAGAATATCTGCTATTCCTGTTGACTAAAACACCGACTACCTAAGTTCGCAATGCATCCAAACCGTGCTTACAACATGTCAAGTCTTGTGTGCATTTGCATTCGGTCTGCTTGCACTATTTGTTGTAGATGTTTGCAAGGTAGGTATCAATTGTGTCTGGACTTATGCTCGATACAATGGCAGTTAGATGGTGGTTTTAGCATGCAGTTGCAAATAATTCATATACCGAAAAGACAGCCAACTGCTCAGGCGCAGAAATGTGATCACTTCCCAACAATTTGTGTGTATAGGGTGGGTGCACTTAATACCCGATAGGGAGCACGGTACTATACCGATAAATAAATTTTAGATTACATAGACCGTTAGATGTTAACGTAAAGGAATTCTTAAAGTCTAGCTATCGTATCGGTACGTCTTTCGAGAGCTCATGAAGTGCACTTTCGTCAGTTGCATTCGTCCTGGACAATTTTGTAGTGCAATTAATTATAATAGATACCGCAGCAAAGCGCTTGCTTCGCAGCATTCGTAGACAAATCCTAAAAGTTTGTGAATCAACAGAAGCGGCTGCGAATGAGCAGACTCGACTGTGAGTGTCGGAGTATGCGCAGCGCCGCTTCCAAAATGGCGGAGAACACGGAGATCGAATTGCTCAGACAAAATCGTAATATCCGTGTTTTCGGCCCGATCGTTAAGTTAAACGAAGAATATCGCTTATAGTTTGCAGCAAAGAAACGTAACTTGCAGTGGTGGATCCAGGGATGCAGCCGGTGCGCCCCATTTCTCAGATAAACCTAGCTTTCTCGCAAAAATTAAGTATCGGCAGGGTCTGCATGCACGCTCAATTGATATACAATCTGCATTGCGACAGTAGAGTTGTACACATCAATAATCGGACACTCTCCAGTATTGGAAACTGGCGTACGGAAACCAGACGAAGATTTCTTGTATCTAGGGCATATGAATGTAGAGAGTAGTCACATGGTAACGCGACGTGCTAGATTCAGCTTGATCACTTGGCGTATTGCTGTTCACGGTGATAAATGCAACTTCCTCTGCTTTTCCCGTGTCGAATACATACGCCAATCAAACACGGACAGCCGCCGGTCTTTGCTTTCGACGGTACTACAGTTCACTGTCTGCGTGTCTCTCTCTCGCAGTGATGACAACAGTTCGGCAGCTTTGCACGTTGCTCTTAAGGAAACTGAGAAGAGGTGCGAGTCTTGTTCTTTAGCCTAATACCGGGCACCTGATTTGCTTGATAGATAGGAGTGCAAATAGGCGAGAACAGCGATGAATTGTGTTAATACTGATTGTAGAGGTTGTGTAAATGTCCGACGAGCATGAAAAGCCTTTGAATCGTCTCAGTATCGAAAGAATTAGAGACATGCATCTAGTGCATGGGCTGATCTAGGCATGGGCGCGACCGGCGCGCCACCTTTTCAGACAGACTAAGTCCTATGCCTCTAGTTGCAGTATCATACTATGTATACAGTAGATGTACATAGCGCGAAAGTACAACTAAATTTAGTGTATGCGGTAAAGATAAGAATCACCTCTGGTTGTTGGATGAACGCAAACAACGCCAATCCCCGATGTACTTTATATATTTAGTACCATTTTGCGCACATTGTTCAGTATCACGAGGCTCCAATCCGGGTATAGCTGTGTCAGAAAGCTGACTAGCTGAATGAGTTACGGCGCGTAGTTTCTCTTCTTTCTCCGCTTGGTGCTACAAATTATTGTATGTGAATGCAATGTCGTCACGTCTTGCCAAACGACGGTCAGAACAGCCTAGTGTTGACAGTTTCTTTGCAAAGAGACAAAGATCAGAAGAGGCAGCCTCGTGTCCCCAACCTGCAGAAACGACGCCCGTTTCTTCTGGTCCAGTTGCTGTCAGTGACGGCCAATACGGCCTATCTTCGAGTAAACAAATAAAGTCGGGTCACGGTAGCACCGAGGGCATTGTTTCCCGTTATAATGAACTTGTCATGGACGGTCTAGCTGGACTCTCTTGTTCAGATGAGAACAAGCAGTTTGTAATTAGCAAACAGACAGCCAGAAGTAACAACTGAACTTCCAGCTACGTCAGCTGTGGATCGCAGGAAATCGTCCGGTTTTTCAAAGCTATTCTTGAAGAAGGCCATATATATACAAGTACGATCGACTGGTTAGGTTACTACGACGCCAACGAAGACCTTGAAGAAGCCGGTGTATTCTGCGTCGCATGTGTTTTGTTTCCTACAAAACATCTACCGACTTTTGTCAGAGCACAGAATTTGGTCACCAAAATCTACCGTAACTTCAAGAAGTTACCGGAAGATGCAGAATGTCACGATTGTCTCGAGTATCATGAAGACGCTGCCGAGAAGATGAGAAGATTCCTCGCTACCTCTTCCGATCCAAAAACAACGAATAGATTTCAACATCAACTGTACATCTCAGAGACGAATACAGAAGAATCGATCCATACTACTTTCTATCCTCCGCTGTCTAGAATTTGCAGGTCGCCAGGGATTGGCTCTTCGTGGTCACCGCGACGACTTGAGTTCAACTGAAATTGAACCTCAGGGAAATTTTCTTGCCTTTACTCGTTTGCCGTAGCATGTGGAGATGACGTCTTGCGACGGCATGATGATTCAAGCCCAATGAATGCGACATATACGTCCAAGACGGTACAGAATGAACTACTGTACTGTATGGGCGAAGAATTAACAGCGAGCATCGCGGCTGACGTCAAGCAGTCGCATTTCTACGCGATTCAGGCCGACGAGGTAACTGATGTTAGCGGATGGGAGCAGCTTGGCTTGTCCATCCGCTACGTTAAGTAGGGTGCCGCTTTAGAAAAGCATGTCTCCTTTGTAGATTGCAAGTCAGTAACTGGTGTGGCCATTTGCGGTAAAGGCATGTCTAAGCTGAAGCGGATTGGTCTAGATCCCAATAACTGACGCGCACAGGCCTACGATGGAGCTGGATCTATGAGTGGCTACCTGAACGGTTGCAGGGCGAAATTTTGTAAACAAGTGCCCGCTGCAAGGTGTACTATCACTGCGCAAGTCATCAACTTAATCTTGCGTTGAACAAGGCTTGTTCTCTCCAATCAGTTCAATGCATGTTATCTCAATTGCAATCCATAAAAATATACTTCAAATATTCTCCAAAACGTCAAAGGTGCTTGAAAACATGCACAGCTCTGATCAATTACTGGCGCCAGCAAGACGGAAAGCCGGCTATTCCAAAGCTGAAACTGAAGCTGCTGTCTAAAACTAGATGGTTTGAGCGACATACAGCCATTACAGACTTCGTCGTCATCTATGAATCTGTGATCTATTCCCTGAAGGTTATTATTAGTGGAGAATCACCTGCTCCGTCGATGGCCATTCAGGTTGAAGCTGATATTGCTGATCCCCATGATCTTCATGTCTTTGATAGCAAATCGAGGATTGAAGTCAATGGTCTGTTTTATGCTTTCATGCTCTGTCTTTAGACAGATTTATTGTGGCTCTGCCGTGTAACGTCTTTGAGTTCGATTATCTCAAGACTTTAAGTCAGCTTTTGCAAGAATCACATCTGGACATACTTGAGGCATATTCTGAAATCAATAACACAATTGAGATTTTGAAGAACAAGCGACTGAAAGCAGATGAGACGTTTGCCCAAATTTTCAAGTCTGCTTCCGTTTTGACCTCATTGGATGGAAGATAGGCCCCTGTCATTCCCAGACTAGCTGGAAGGTAAACGCAGGGCAACAATTCATCTGCCGCTACTGCAGAAGAATACTGGCGCATATCAGTTTTCATTTCGTTTCTGGATTCTCTGATCTTAGAATTAAAATGTCGCTTTGTAGCTCTCTCACTGATGGCTGTGCAAGCCTTGCTGCTTCTTCCAAGCAACTTGCACAAGCTATTACCCTAAGATATAAGAGACTTTCGCAGCGCCTACAAACCTGATCTACTGGAATCTATCACACTGGATGCAGAAGTTGAACGGTGGCAGAAGAGTGGGTCAAAGCAGATGCCGAGAATCGTCCTTCAACTCTCAAGCAAGCCATGCAAGATCTGAATGCGAGAAGTTATCCAAAAATTCATCGCATTCTTCATCTATTGACGGTAATACCAGTCACATCCGCTAATGTTGAAAGAGCCAGCTCATCACTTAAATATACAAAGACAGAATTACGAAGCTCAATGGGCCAAGCTCGTCTAAATGCTCTTGTGCTTCTCTACGTTCACAAGTCTTTGCCTTATGATTTAGATCGAGTTTTGGATCGATTTGCTACAGCACATCCTAGGCGCATGCTACTCGTTAGTCCTCTGGAAGATCAGTCTCTGGACAATGGCTGTGATCTGTAGTCATTAATTAAGACTCGGAAGCATATACATATATATATATATATATATATATATATATATATATATATATAATACATAAAGCTCAAATTGTCTGTCTGTGTGTATGTTTGCATTTGGCGGCCACGTCTTTTGTCCGTTTGCAACCGAAATCGGCAAGCACACTTGGCACGCACGGGGGAAGGTTTGCGTAAAAAAATTAAAAAATTATTTACCGGGTCCCCTCTCGAGGAGTCGACCCCCGCGTAAAATTTCTTGATGACACAAACGCTAGACATTTCAGTTTATTCGAACACATGCCCACACCAGTCCTGTGTAGACCGTACGCGTCGTTGTCCTTCGCAAAAGAAAATCTTCGAGCAATCGAATATCTCTTGCCGACGAAACTTACTCTTCTAGCGCTTGCGTTTCTCTTCAAATTCCGATGGCATTTGGACTGAATCCAACCTACAGGTTTTCTTCACTAAGCGTTACACAGGGAGTGTGTCGATTTCTATCAAAAGAAGCACATCCGGGACCTGGCAACAAAGATTGCACGTGACGTGTCCACAGACCTAGCTTTACACTACAGTATCTTGCTTGTATGAAGGACGGACCATGGATCCTAGTATATATATAAAAGTCCAAAGACTACGTAGTTTCAATATTGCAAAGGCTTTCTGATTCTCTTTACACTGACAGTCTCTGCATACGACGTTGATTTGTGCGTATTAATATGCCAAAGTCATCTTTCAAAATCAGAAGCGGTGTGATCTCGTTGTTCGATCTTGCATTCAATGATTGTGACTATACTTACGGTACATAATATACGTGTACATACACATTACATGTGCGCGCGCGCGCGTGTGTGTGTCATTTACTCCTGCATAAGATGCAGCTTGGCTCCCCTTCTTAATTAATTAAACAACTTTATGAACACGCCCACAATTGATTTCACACTGTCGCGCACCCCTTCAGTCACAGTGGCGTAGCCAGGATTTTTTTCTTACCGAGGCAAATTGATATTAATATTAATTTTTTTATTAATATTAATTCCTTATTGATATGCACTACCTAAGGCTATTGCTGTCATATTGATATGCTTAATTGATTTGACAGGGTGTTGTCGAACACTCTTCTTCAATGACTGTTCCAACATTACAATATTACGTAACCAGCATTCACTACTCCCAGCTTTCTGTAGTTCATGGAGAGCGTCGGCCGTATATGGGGACGAATAGAAGAAAGGGATGAAGTAATCTGTGGAGGAATCCTGTGCGCCTGTTGGACCTACCGGTGCCTAGCTATAGGTCTATAAAAGTTACTGGGACTGATAATTCATGCATAGGCCTGAGTATAGGGACGCACTCCCACCAGTGAGCTAGATGGCAGTGACTGGGGAGCACTTGCATGGGGGGAGACTATGACACGTGATCCTACAAACTCAAACTACAACGGGGCCTCGCCCAACGTAAAACACAGTCTAGTATCCTATGCTTACCCCAAGGCCAACTGAATAGACAGCTGCTTTCTCTTCTTCTTTGGCGGCTCTGCCATAATAAAGCACAGACACGTGATAGAAGTGTGACCTGAAAGTGACCACGTGACAAATGCCACGCCCATTTTTCCTACCGAGGCAACTGCCTCACTGCCTCATGCCTAGCTACGCTACTGAGTCAGATCCTAGATCTGCCTATGGCTCAAGGATAGTCATTCCATCGTGTCTGAGGGATGAGGTTTTGCGCTCTCCACATAGCAGTCATCGGAGTATTGCAAAGCGCAGAGAGTGTTCTAGACCATCAGTATGGTGGCCTCGTCTTAATATACAAATAGAAGAAATGATTGCGGATTGTCCTATTTGTGCAAGAACTCACTACAACAATGCATAACCACTTCTTCCAACTAGTCTTCCAGACATACCATGGCAAAAGGTAGCAACCGACCTTTATGTACGGAAGGAGCACACATATATCCTAGTGGTGAATTGCTACTCAAGGTACATTGAGACTGCTTTACTTAGAGATACAACTTGTCAAGGAGTTGTTCAACAGCTTAAGTCAATATTTGCACGTCATGAGATACCTGAACAAGTTATGTTAGATACTGGCCCGCAATTTTCTTCTGAGGCATTTACCAACTTTGCCAAGACCTGACTTCACACATGTCACGTCTAGCCCTTACTTTCCACAAAGTAGTGGGGAGGCGGAACGAGCCGTTAAAACTATGAAGAATCTTTTGGTGAAGGCGGATGATCCGTACTTGGCGATGCTGGCTTACAGATCAACTCCTCTCAGAAATGGTTATAACCCATCTGAACTGCTCATGAACAGACGATTACGTTCAACATACCAATCATAAGGGACTTACTAAAACCATGTGTTCCGGATCTAACCATCGTAAAGAAAGTGGAAAAACAAGGTAAGAACAGGATGAAAGAAGATCATAATCGCTTGCATAGTGCAAGAGATCCACCATGTCCTAATCCAGGTGGACGAGTATGGGTGCCTGACCAGATGGTATATGGCAAAGTAATTGCACAGTCTGAGTCAACTACGTCACGATCATACATAAGCGAGACTCCAACCAATACCATCAGAAGGAACCGACAACATTTGAATTATATTCCAGTTTCAGAGGCTAGAGAAAAGCCGTACGAAGAGCAACATGTACCACCTCAACAAGAAGAGCAACCAGTACCATCTCCATAAGTCAGCCCATCAAGAGAACATCCGGAAGAATTGAGTAAAGACAGTGTTGTGTTGCGTTCGGGACGAAATAGTAAGCAGCACATTAGATTGGAATTATAAGAACTTGGAAAGGGAGATGTTGTATGATGTCATTTGTTGTTATTAACTAACCTTCGGTCAGCTAGGAACACGTGTAAAGCACGTATTCTTCCGTTGCATTCTCTATCTAGTAGCGTTGTGCTCTAATTATAATACGAGTCAGAAACGCCACACAAATAGCAGCGATTTCGCGAGAAGACCTGAAAGAAACCAAGCTGGTAAATGAACGATCTTTGTTGGCCCGGCCTTTAGTTCTGCCAGACCAGCTGATCTGTTTGATGAACTGATCCAGACTGTTACCAACGCAGAATCAAAGAGACGCACAATTTCAGACGCCCAAGATCGAGAGGTTTGTTGTAGCAATCGCACTATCAATTTTCTTCTTTTGGCTTATGACAGATGACATATCTAATTCTTTCGCTAGTCTCTAAGGTTTGTCCTTTTGGTTAAATTGGAATGGCGCCTCTGCTGTGTGAAAATTAAGTATATGCTTCAAAGAAAAACTGAATACAGCAACATGTGTACACGCTTCTCCAAGTCTAACCATGCAGTTGCAATGTGTACAACATATGCTGTCTTAATTTTTACAAATCAACCATGAAGTGAGGTGTTATTGCATTCTTGAGAGTGAGGAACCTGAAAAATTTCAGACTGTGGGTAGTCTTAAAATACTCTACACTTACAGGACTTACTCTACTATAGCACAATGCTATGCTATTCATGTTACATTATTATGGCATGTCCACTTTCTTTACATTTCCCAAGTATACAGCACAGACATTGTCACACAAAAAATACTGAACATTAATTAATTAAGAAGAAAACTTGGATCTCATGTCAGTAGATTGTCTACCAATGATTATTGAGCTCTCACATTAAATTGCAACATACATGACTGTATTCTCTTTTACAATTTCCTCACTTAGAGCTGACAAAGATTGTCCGAGAGGTACTGTAAGAAAAATATATATACTCTAACAAAAAATCTTTACTTTAAATTACCACGTAATTACTACTGAGCTTTGCACAACACTTCTAGCTTCCACAACATGTCCACGGACATCTTTCACCCAGTCAATTCTAGACTGGTTGTAAACTTCCAAAGATTTGCATTTGCGGACTCTAAACTGCTTAGCTGTTATTTAAGCTTGTCTGAAGGACTAAATAGTCCCTCCAGTCAGTTCCAGCTTGGCTAAATAGCGAGGTTTCGCATCAGATAGCAGATTGTCGGAGTACTTTGATAGTTTCCTGCTGGCAGGAAGTGTACTAGAGGCGAGGAAGGTCAAAATTTGCTTATACCGACACCCACGCAGGTGTCTCATGGACACCAAAATGGCCGACACTAAAGTGCGTTAGAAAAATGTGACTTCAATGAAAACATAGGGTTGCCTCGGACTCACCGTAGTATTACGCGCAAAACAATCAAAAAAGTGGAGTGGTTCTATTTATAGAAGAAATTTGTAGGGAAGCTTCTGACAAGCTGCAGGTATACCTAAAAGTAAAACTGCATGCATGGAGGTTTCCAGAAAATGTCTAGCGATAAATCAAGGACAAACTGCAGACATTCTACCATAATAATTAGAAGATACAGATGTTTGGCTGCGTAAATAAAACGAGTATAGCCGTTAGTTATTCAGAATACGAAGGTTGCGAACAAAGCAAGCTTCATGCAGAAGTAGGCCTGTACTAGTTAGGTGCATGCAAGAAATCTTAGATAATAAATGCGTACATTAAAAAATTTGGGTACGTAGGCCAAGTCTGAAAAGACTCCTAGATAACAGATTCGCTTCAAACCTCGGCCAACATTTATTTCTCTCTTTCACTAGCACGTTTTACATATACATGTAGTGCACGTCAAGTTGTGTTTCCATTTTCAAAAGAGAACTGAAATCTAAGATATGCTGGTCACACTAGGACTATTTGACACCACAAATATTTAAGCACTCTGGTCTTTTTCAACTGCCACACTTCTTCCTCTAGTATGTTTCTGTTTCCTCACCTACATTATTAAAATTTGAGCTTGACAACAATGACAATTCTCACTGTTCATCCAAACCCACACCACGTTACACAATCGTAGCTAGGAGCCACCTCGTGTACAAAGAGCGTCTTTGTAAACAAATTAAATTACATGTTTCTTCCCGTTGGACTTGCGACTATTTGTGTGTGATGAACCAGTTAGATTAATTAGCAGCTAAGCGCGTGCGTCTTGAGTGTGAGCTTGAGAACAAACAACCACGCCGCTAATGACAGCATTTCGGAAATTCCCTGCTGGTGCAGTACAAATCTGCAATAATACGCATTTATTTAATTATATATATATATAATCCAACAGAAGCTGCAATCGCTGTTTAGAAATCGAGGGAACGACAAAGCGGTTGCAAGATTAGAACCATGTCCTGGGGCGCCACTTGGATTCGTCCGTTTGCATATCAACAGAATATTGAATTACATTTTAATTAGGTGAGTCGCCGCTACTGTCGTGCCAGGTTACCTTCTAGCGTCTTCTATCACCACCCGTTCAATCACGCTCATTCTTCTGTCGATTCCGTAGCAGGTTGCGGCCAACAGTTGATTGAAGGTGAGTAGCGCTCTATGCAGTATTGCTTCATCTCTTCTCTATATCTATAAATGACCTGTCAGTCTGTCTGTCTGTAACATCAATCACTACCGGGACAAACGCCACGAAACAATGCATGAAGACTGCGTTCCACACCACAATGCAAATACATGCTTCGGTATATTTGCACTCTTCGGTATTTAGACGGTCCCCTCTCGAGGAGTCGACCGCTACGTGAAGTCTCGCGATGACGTGACCGCGGTGCGACTTCGAATTTTGACACATACGATCTCCATGCAGTGCTGAAACTACTATCTGGTATAGATAAGCGGTAAAAAGTAGTTGGCGCGCTTCTTTTTTAGTCAAACTCCTGAAATTGCATGTATATATGTATATATATATATATATATATATATATATATATATATATATATATTATAAGACCTACTTTAAAATATATATATATGCCATGAGCAAATGTGATGCGGCATCTCAAACCCAATGCAAGACAACGTATACTATCGAGAATAATCAGTGGTTGAAGGAAGCTGGGGAGAGAGCCAGCGGGTCAATGTAAAGCCTTCTTTTTTCAGAAGATGTGGTTAGCAAACACAGCACAACAATTAATACTTCTGGGGATACGCCATTAGTCTTTCGTCGGGCTATCACAGTACTGTACCATGCATTGCTGGATGAATTAACTGCCCAGTTTGACACACAATTTGGTCGTTAATTTGAGGGAGAGTGGAGGTCAAGGATCTCTACCTGGTACTTCATGTGATTTATTGTGATAATATCTGACAAAGTTCAAGATACCATACTACAGTTCATCGCCATTGAAAAGGATAGCTTGCCAGCAGGAGCCATGGAGTGATGGTACGTTTCAAGCTAAAATCTAAGTCGCTATATGCATATATGCTTGAGTAATCTTGCACGGTCATGGTAAAGCTCCGACTGTCCTCTCTCCAGAAGCAGCCCTAAAACTCCCTGAATCGTCTCTCTGTCCCACAATTGTAGTATTGGTGCGAACTGTTAGCACATGGCCAGTAAGTAGTTGTGAGTTTGAGCGCTCAATTATAGTGCTCTGAATGGGAAAGATACAGTCAGCATTGATGTCCACAATGGGTCAATTAGAGACGTTCTCTGACCTAGCACTTTTTCACGTTTATTGAAGAGTTATCCAGCGATTTAGTAGGGTTTAGCCACGAAACAGTGTTAGTTATAGCTGGTGTTTATATTCAGTTGATTTACGTGGTGTTTGTTTAGTGATAAACATGTTTACAATTGAAATCTGTACGTACAACTATCATTTTGGCAGTATCCTTATTGTCAGCTTATGGTCTATCATTATGTTTCTGGTATGCTTAGCTAGCTATATAGATAGGCACGCTAGAGATACATATATAGTTATTTTCTGTTACCGATTGATTCTTATTTATGATTTTTAAAAATCCATGTCTTCCAATTTTGGTGATTACTGGTTTCCTGTGCACCAGTTACGATACGTAGCGAGTAGTGTATCCGTATTATTCAGAGCTGTGAACAGGCAAGGTTACAAAGTACTCGGATAGTCGACCTCCAATTGTACCTATCTAAACGGTATATCATTGCCTAAGCTGTATTCCCATTTTCAAATAAAACTTTAAGTTAGACAAGGTAATTTGGGCATATTAGGACATTAGCTGACTCTACCATCAATAACAAGAGGGCAATTTGGCCTCTTCAACTGGTCGTATAATACCTACAATATTTCAATTCCTAAAGTGTCAAGATTAACATTAACAACAACAAGACATTATAACCTTCATTCACACACCTACCCACACTAGAACATCTACCATGCGCATTGCATAGCTTTTGAGTGGCAACTCTCGTAGATGATTGAAATTTTGTAAACAATTAGCATCTCTTTCTCAGTTGCAGACTGCCCGGATTGCAAACGACTTGTGACTATCGAGGAAATCGCATAGGGTGCATGAATCATCTAGAATAATTAGCATGCGCGTACGTCGTAAGCATACAAACAGACACACCGCAACTGCCCCTTTTCTGCTAGTGCTATAAAAAAGAGACTAGCTGTGCCTTTGCTGTCTATATATCTAATTAGAAAGAGAAAAGGGCCGATTAGAACTACGTTCTACGACGCCCCTTAGCATTTTAGCTAGACGATGAATCCGACTTCTCATATCAACAGCAAATCCAGTTACATTTTAAAAAGTGAGTGGGCGCCATGCTGTCGTGCCTGAGTGGGCGCTAACCATGCTGTCGTGCCAAGTTCCAGTGTTACCCATTGCCTCCCACTCGATTACGTGAATTCTTCTGTTGACTTCGTAACAACTAAGTTGATGGCACCAGTTGATTGAAGGTGAGTAGCGCTATGTAGTATTGCTCTAGTTTTTGATAGTCACTTGTGCCATTCAATTAAGACTGGGACAAGTTTGCTGGACCAGAGCATGAATGTGGGGCGTGGTTACCCGAACCGAACAATGATAGGTTTGGCGCTATTGTCGCTACCCATGTGTGTTTGCACCGTCTGTATCATGATCAGAGTAATGGCGCAATAACTAGTACACAGCCATAAGACGGCGTTAGTCGTCACATGAAATTATCACAACATTGTGCTTGCATGGACTACCTTGGGCAAATTATGAACGTTGTTGCTTTGCTATATGCATCCAAGTCTTTGCTTTATTGTTTACTGGAGACTCTCGTCGAACAAAAAGACCGAACATAGAGCTACCCTACCCTTGCATGCAGCTCTGCAAAGCGAGATCAATCTCTTTGCGCTTTCACACACATGGTTAACTCTGGTTAACTCGGGTTAGGATAACTCGGGTAGAGTTAGGCTAATATGCAAGATGTCTGTAATCATCATTCTCAAATATGTCACTACAAATTTAGGCGGCTAGGGACATATGCGACGAGGCAAAAATGAACAATTTCAAGAATTACAAGACTTGAAGTCTGACGAACCATCAAGAGTGCGAGTAGTAACGTTCGTTTGGCCAAGAAAGTCTTCAAAGAATCAATGTTGCAACTGAGACGTTGACGGCATTTTTCCGGACTCCTGGTATGATCCGTGATGAGTAAATCTTCGAAGTCCTGTTGTAATGACAACAATTTTTTGCGCTTCTAACATTATATTAATATATCATTATCTTAACGTGCTAGGTTAGGTCTCGCTTAGCCAAACCTTATCTGCCATCGCATTACTTTCGGCAAATATTCTGATTCATAAAAGAGATACTGTTTCACACAAAGTTGATCTGCATTTGCGCTGCAAACTCTAGGTTTGGCGCTACAATTTTTGCTTAGGGGCAGCATTCAGCACCAGATAAGCACCCCTACCCCTTTCGCCATAGCGTCAACTCACGCGGTAAGGTGTGGGTCTCATATGTCTGTCGTTCCAATGTAATCAAGTACTCGTCCGTGACGTAGAATGTTAGAAGTCGACCAAAGAGTTTGGTCGGCGTGCATTCAATCCTATTTTGCCTCGTAATCGACCTTGCATGACCATGTCCGACGCCTGCGAGTGTATGCTTCTAGGTCGTTCGCGATGTTGCGTCCTTCCAAAATACTGTATAGCCATACGTTACCGTTTGTGTCTGTATCGAGATTGAATGTTACTTGCCATGCAAATTCGATCAGCTCCGTCCAATCTGACGATTTTATCACTTTGATAATAGATAGCGGTGCTAATCGTGCAGTGACGACTTAATTCTTCTCGCCCATATGTGACACTGCATCGACTTGCTTGTTTCTATATACGTATACTTGTGCGACATGATTCCTTCCTATAGCATCGCATACATGCATGGTTTACCAGTATGCTTAACATCGACCAGATGGACGATGATCGTCACTGCATGCAGCTGCATGCAGTGATCGTGCCTCGCAATTTTGCCGTTAGCTTGTCTCACTCTTTCCTGTCGACCGGGGTGTCGCGTCTTCAGGCTTATCTGTCGCTTACAGAGTGTGTCTGTGCTCGCTGGGCGCGATTCTTCCCACGTGTTGTTAGACAAAGCTAAAACTGGAAATTTGAATGCTTCGGCTAATCTGCAAATGTCGACTCATTAGCTAGACGTGAGCGTCGTCTCCCTCAATAATAAATTTTAGCGTATATCTATAGCTAGTAATGTATCGCCGTCTGGGTTTCCTTGCTCTGATCACCTATAGTTCTGCAGGACGGTGATACTTCGAATTCGTGAGTAATTGCTCTCATTTTCTCCAGTCTTCTGTAAAATAGGAATTTAGAATTGCCTGGCATTGGAGAATCTAAAGTTGGTCAATTCTAACATGTTGTCTACATAATCTATGCATGGAGTTGTATTTCCAGTTGTGCTTGCTAGCTGGTGAACGCTGCATGCATGGCACTCTTTAATTAAAGACATAATTGGCCACTATCCGCAGACTTGAACCACTTCTGGCATGCAGAAACTTCCACTACTTCCAGCAGAGTTGTCTGACGAGATGGTAGAGACGGTAAAGTATAAATATAGAAACGAAACGGAAAAAATTTCTGCACGTGCGCTTGCGTCGTCTGTTGCAACAGATGTTGATCTTAACTAGTTCAGGCTGTTGTGCTGCGCTACATAGTTTCTTCCGTCACTTCTTCACCCAAATCTCTTCCAGCTCTTCTGCTCCTCTCCTGTTACGTGTAAGAAGCGAAATATATTCTAACACCTCTCATCACTCTTGTGACATCTTCAGCAAAACCAAAGAAACGCAACAGAATATCTTTTATTTCCCCGGAAGAAGACGACTAGAGAACCATGCCCATAAAAAACGCAGCAGAATCTCTTCCATCTCCCTGGAAGAGACAGAAGAGGACAAAGAAACGCGCCCCAACCTAGATGTGCCAATCAGCACCGATAATCTACTTAGACAGTATGTCTGTCACACTCTAGATAAACACTATAATCTTGTAAGAATCCAAAATGCAACACGGATACCTGCATTTACCGGATAGATAACATTTTAGGGCAGCCAGGGATTTCTCGAACTAAATCGAATGTCAAGAATTCTAAATCATCGCAACTATAGCATCTTAATACGGTCAATGAGAGGGTGTGGTTTGTGAGCTTATTGAAGTACATGCGTTACTCTGCTCGCTGATTGCTTTGTAATAACGACATGGTCAGCTCAATCAATCGTATCCGGTTTGAAATAGCTAGTAGATTTCTTCTGGGTGCAGCGATTTCAGAGAACTGTTTCTTGCAGGAATCAACGTCATCGATCTACACGTACAATTTCAGTTGGCACATTGAGTCTAAACGTTTAATCTCAAATAATTGTTCCTAGTTTTGTAATTTTGGAGTGCAAAAAGTTATGTTGACGGGAGTATACATCGCTGCGACAGTATTGGCGTTTCTGCTGAACATCAGATATGTGCAGAGTTCGTATCATGTGAGTTACTTGGTTAGCTAGTATGTTAAGTGTTTTTTATACACGTACGTCAGCGACTCCATCAATCAGCGTTATAATTAATTACATAGAACACATGTACAGCATGCATGCGTAAAAATAGTTTTCGTTTAATTTCATTAATCATGTGTCAAAACTGATAGCGCCAATGCAACGTATGTGATTCTGTTTGCAACCTTTGCCAAAGAGATAAGTATGGAGGACTTGGGTGGTACAGATTTGATGCTGGAGTAACATGCGCGACCATTGACTATCAGTTGAGAATGAATAACCATCGAAGCAGAAGTTATATTCATTGGATTAACCCAAGCCAAGTATGTATACAATAACTATAAGATGTAATACCAGACTTGTAGTAGTAACTTTGTGTTTGTAGATACCTGGTCATGAATTTCAAATATACTGTGACACACAAAATGATGGGGGATGGAATCTCATCTATTCAAGTCGTGACGATTCCACTGGTCGTAACAACATGCAGAGAGGAAACAGATCAACTGCAAACATTCTTACTCCAAAATCAGGAGATGCAAACAAGCGTCTGGCTTATGACGTATTTAAAGCCATAGAAGCAAGCAATGGGGGATACCAGGAAGTTAGGTTGACTGCATTCCCTGACTATGCAAGTACGTTGAGCATTTACAAACTGATTTCTAAGCCCCCTAATGCAATACAACACCAAAATATCAGCATTACGGTATTGATTTGAATGGTCTTGTATAGAACCGTTTTATTACAATTTAATCGACATGTACTTCAACAAAAATCCAACATCAGGACTTAATTTCAGCGAATTCATACATAGAGGAATGGATGGTGGTGCTGCCGGACATGATTGCTCGGTTTGTCTCCACAATATTACAACGTGTACGTTTCTCTAAAGTTCATATTTCTTTAGACTTCTTTCTACGGCAAAGAAACTACCAGCGGCAAACCAATTGCTCTTACATGGGTAACAAGCATCACAGTATATTATCGTAATTTAATGAAAGAAAAGAAATTTTGACAGAAGGACAATGCATTCGTTGCTGGAGCGGTGTCTTCGGGTTGTGCTTATCATAAGGAAGTCTGGAATGGTTAACCTTAGAATGCAAACTTGTTTTGCTTTGCTGTATGATTACCTCCATGCATTTTTGTTTTACAGAGATAAGCACATATGGTGGACACGCACTTGCTCCAGAAGACTGGGATCTTGCTGAACCACACTACCGTCAGACCCCCTCTGCTGGCAGTTGTGGAAATCGCGGTTTCTTTCATATCTACATCCGCTAATCAAAAAGACTTGCAAGTGTTGGACATGCTGCGGTATGCAATCTACGTTACTATTGGTTAGTAGTTCGTTTTGACGTTTGCATGCACTGTGCTGCTGCTGTTTGTTGTAGAACATTTCATGTATATCTTGCTCACATCATGCTAGTGTCTATACTAGTTACTGTTGCGTCGAGTAATTTTTAGAGGTTTGCGTAATACTAAATACGCTGATACTGAAAAGGTGTGAGAGTATTATACAATCACGTAATTATATTACTTTTTGCGTTTGTATACGTTTGAAAAACTAGCAACAGCTGGTCTCATACCATTCATTGTAAACACAGTTACACGATCTAGACATACGTGCAGCAATTCTAAACAAGAGACAACATATTTTCATATCAAAGCCCTACCTTAGAGCTACTCTGTCAGTCCAGATGCAAGTGAAAACCTTCCTTCCGAGATAAAACACTTGAAACCATTCAAAGCAATTTCAAGGACCACACATGATTTTACACAAAAGCACAGCGTCTAGTAGCCATCTACAGCGCTTTTTGCATACCGTCAATTAACTAACTGTGATCTGTGGCGAGCTGCGAATAATATCAAGAAAAACGAGTGCATCGAGTTGAGATGTACGTCAGTGCTAAATTTGCCAAGCCCTACAACATAAAAACTCGCCAGTCGTAAATCTCTTGGAAAGAAAAAATACGAGGTGCTTGCTATTTCAATGCAAAGAAGGCTTTTACACATCTATAGGGTCTTCCTGTATGGTAATACTCTGTACTGTCGTTGAAGCTTCTTGAATACTGTAGTGCCGAGATCCACCCGGACTTCTTCCTGCCTTAATTACTGTAACCTCTCTAACATCACTAACCGAGAACATGTTCTGTTCTTGCAGTAATCCTCATCTTCATTCTCTTTAGGTCGAGAATTGGTTCTCCTCGATACGTTCCTCTTCGAGGTTTTCTTCCTTTCTCCATAAAGAGCTAATCGACTCTTTCTAGTCGATCAGATTATGGGCGTGGTCGAGTGCATACATGGACCATTCAGCGAACTCCTGCATGCCACGATACAGCATAAGACGCATTTATAGACCCAATGCAATGAAAACAGCTTATACATACAGCCCAGATATATAGTACTGCACTGTAACCAGTTGTGTGTCGTTAATGCATAGTATTCCAAAATTTTAAATGCCATGCCAACCTCAAAATTTCAAATTGTTTCCAAAACTACTTTAATTATTTAGAAGACCACGTACTAAAATGTTTGATAGTGAGGAGGCCAGGAACAGCCAAACTGCTGCAGTTGCAACTAAAACCTAAGCTGTCCAACAATCCTACAGGCTTGTACATACAGACTTCCTGCCATTTGGCAATAGCAGAACGAATTAGCCACTACACATCTAGTACTCGAAATATTGACAGTGTAAAAATTAGAGGTTAGACATTGGACATTGCCCTACTACACCATAAGACTCATCAACATCAAAAAATTTAGTCAATGTCGCCGGATCTATTTACGGCTGGTGCCAAAACGGAGGCCCCAAATCGGTCTCCGATGCCACTAGCCTCGGTTCCAAGCGCTTTCCCGTATGTAATACTACACGTGACAGGTATGTGTGGTCAAAAGTAAGAGGAACGAGCGGGAAAGCGTCTGGGCGCATTGCGAGTTCAGGGGCAGGAAAGCTATTAGATCCAAATTATACCATAATCTAGATCGTAATACGATGTAGGTACCTCATCAGACAGTTTCATTCGAATGGCATCGAAGAGTCAGCTGTACATGCTGTACATACTCTGCTCCAGTAAGAAGACAGCACTTGTCACCTGCAATTGACAACAAATAATTCAGTTGAAGCCACAGTCCATTTGCCAAGTCGGTGATGTGTCTGAATTTGTAAGCCTTGCTGAAAATTTGACCAAAATCCTAGCGAAGTACATGTACACAAGCAGTGCATTCTTAAATTTGATATCTGATCAAATTTGGTTAGTATTCAGTGAGAGTATCCATCAGTTTTACACAGTCAGTGTACATTTCTTAATATTGTTGTTGGTAATATAAGTTTAATTATTTGAATACCAGTATATGTGTTTAGGCCTACTACAGTACTGATACTGTATATTATGACAAGTTTTATAGCACTGTATATAATAGTCAAAGTCTAAGCAGTCGTAAGTAAATGTTCATCTGGACACATCATACCTTATATACGTGTTAGTTACAAACGATGCCAACGTTGATCAAGGAAGTTTGCACAGCAATGTTAGTCAGGTTCGACCTCTTCATTCTTTTCTAAGTAAACCCAGTCCTGTGTGCAGCGAGACACATAATTGTACTGATATATACCGTCACAGATTCATTTCAAAAATCTACAAAGAACTCATGCATGCACTAAGCATTCTGACCAGAGTCTAAGCAAGAACAAGTTCAAATCCATATGTTCAGCTCTTGCACTGTAGTGCTCACATCTCTTCATGTTCTCATGCAGCGGTTAGACTGGTAACTCAAACTTCGTCATTCAATGTGACTGTCTCCTCTCTATTAAAATTGCCCAACGCCATGCACGGGCGATATTATTTTTCTCGGTTTGGTACGAGAAACATTTACTGACAGCACTGTTTGATACGATGGACTCTTCCATCGTTTTCTATGTTCATGGAGCACAGTCCTGATTGCCTTCGACATCCAGCAGCAATTGAGTCAACTCAGTCCAGGCTCGCACTGCTTTGCTATATTCGCCATTGCGAGTGCCAAAACAATTAACCTGCTGCAGCAGATGCTTCTCTTGTACCGACAGTCACAGAGGTGATAAAGAGGCTGTCGTACTTCGTCACTTCCTTGCAGCAGAAACCTAAAAACCATCAGCAGTCTTCGTTCACGGTAAGACAGTCTGAACCATAACAAATAATCAGTCATTGGTGCTGTAAAAATTTACTGAAATTTACCGTGGTCAATCTCGTTGCTCAAAATGTAACGTTCCATTTAACTCATATACTTCGCAAAGCCTTCTTGACCCTCCATTTGCAAAGAGTCTGCCATAGATTCATGACACACCAAATCCAAATGACCAATAAAGCTGTTGTTAAAACATGTGCACTTTCCTTTGTTGACAAGCACTCTATACACGTAACAAGTTGATTGAAACTAGATAAACGCTCAGAAACGTTCCTACGGAAAAATTTAAGTTCCCTTAATACAATAGAGTATAGAATTGCAGTAGAACATTCCCAAGGAGTTTGAATTGAGGCATGTACGCGATAATTTCTTCCCACCTTGTTAGTTATAGTCTTGATGGTATGATCGAAGCCTTTGCAAGAACAAACGACCGAAAGCCCGCTAACAGAAGTGAGTTGTAAGATATGACTGTAAGAATCTAAAAATTTTAGTATAACGCTCGCAGATTACCTTCTACATTACGTGTTAGGTTAGTCAATGCTGGCTGTTTGTCACTTTCGTTCTTTTGCTTGTGTATTATCCTTCAATTCAAAAATCCTTTCTAACGGTACCGTAAAAGAGTGCACACTTTGCACTGATGTCCCTACGCATTAACCGTCAGTGCAGATGCAAATTGGACCGCATAGGTCGCCGGAAAGAGACTAACATTTACATACGAAAGACACCGGACCCACCCGCTGCTGTCACTAGTTAACACGTTTTCTACTTGATCTGGTCTATTTTGCATAATGTTTTGCAATGATTGCGACCTTGAGGTATAGCAGTTTTGCAACCTTAGCACCTTCTAAATCTTTTGCGCTGGGTTAACAGTCCAAGAAGCACATCACCCCACTCGTACTGTTATCTAGAGTACAGTAGATGTAGCATAATGCCAAATAGCAACTGCACGTGCAAATCTAAAGCTGCACATGTAACAGACGTCAACTGCTTCGTGCACTGCACTATACATTACAATCTTTAGTCGAATTTTTACACTATTAAAGTCCCACATCGACGTCCTAACAATAAAACAGAGAAAAATCTAGATTCTCTTAGTTGACAACCATGCAAGTAAACAACTCGACTGATAACCAAACGACAGACTTGGCAGTCGCGTAAACATCCTCCCCCATAAAGACATCATCTCTGATAGCAGATAATTCTAATGCACATTCCAGCTCACACAGAAACCGCAACTTTTTTCGAAACAAAGCGTTTGCAAACCAAAGCTAGACAACTCTAGCTGGACATTGTTACAATACAAAGCTCTCTCTGATTGCCTATAGGTAGAATATCTGTAAAACAATTACTTAGCTAATACAAACGCATGGAATGTCTTCACTGCTCGCTCTGTTCTAGCTATGCGGCTTGTAAGAATCGCCTGAATACTCTAGGCTATACTCTTTTGTCTTTCGATTTCTGGATATCTACACTCAACAAGGCATTTTTTTGCTTCGAAGAATTTACAGTCTGCTTCAAATGTATTATCATGAGACTAAACCGCACCATGCAGATCGACCTCCCACTAAGTCCGAATTCAACACTATTGTGGAGATATACAGCTACGCTTTGTTGAGCTCGTTCGCAAGCACTCGACTCGTACGCAGAAACGTCCTGAAAAGCCTGCGTGTCTAGTAGGAAAGAGACCATTTTTGAATTGCACTAGAACGTACTAATTGGTAGTTAGATAAACTACTGTCTCTTTCTTACCTTGACAGTTTCGTGCAATGGAGTAGCATTTGAGCTGCCGAGTAGCGACTCCTATTTCGACCACAATCTGCATGTCGACTCTACTCATAGTAATACATGCAATCCGCGAATCACGTGCTGTGTGTGTGTGTGTGTGTGTGTGTGTGTGTGTGTGTGTGTGTGTGTGTGTGTGTGTGTGTGTGTGTGTGTGTGTGTACCGAATACTGTGCTCTGTTCACGTCAGTTAGTCAGTTTATTAGTTGGCTACAGCTCGTTTATACAATTAAGTACAAGTAGCGTTCGCGTTCCATCTACATGCAAGAGCTGTACGTGTCCCTTAGGGCTCTATTATGTCCGAGTTATTTACTCAGAATATCAGTGGTATAACTGTATTTTTATGAAGCAATTAATTCGTATTGGCTGTATTGGTGTCTAGTGTTGTATGTCTTCGTACAGATAGTTGTTGTCTATTTCAAACTGCATGTCTAAGGAGCTAGCTCATGGTCACGTGTGTGTCATCTGTAGTTTCGAAGCCATGTACTCGGACAATCCAATGGAATGGACTGTACGTGTGGGATTGCCAACTGAGACCTGTGACAGCAAACTACCACCTTGCTAGTAAGGACGTTTTGATTTTCATGTTTTCTTGGTGCCTTGAAGTAAAGCTGTCATGTAGTCAAATTGATTGCTTTAAAGTTTGATAATTAGTTAACGTAGTGATGTATACACTAAAGGAGTGAGTTAATTAAGAAATTTCCGAATAGTGATTATTATAATGATGACGTGTACTCTAATGGTGTGATCGAGGTAATAAAATGTCTGAATAATCAGACATTTCTTAATTCAAATAAAGTAAATATACTTTATCAAATGCAACACAAAGATATGTATGCAAGATAAATCAAATAATATTACATTCATTCCTCAAAGTAAAGAAACATCTGCAGGCAGTCACAAACAAATACAAATATACATTAACCAACAAAGAAGCAAACAGACAATTGACAGACAGACGTCTGATGTACATTCAAACCGACAGACAAACAGAACAATATATAACTAGAAAGACAACAGTGAGTACCAACCGACTTTTTTGTTCCACAGTTAATGTGGTGTGTAAGATTTTTTCAACAAAACACACAGACAGACAGACAGACAGACAGACAGAAAGACAGGCATTAAACTAAAGCTGAACTCAGTAGCTTGTTGGCATTTAGTTAGAAATGTAAGGTAGAGTTTGTGTTTCAATAAATGAAATTCACAGACAGACAGACAGACAGACAGACAGACAGACAGACAGACAGACAGACAGACAGACGGACACACAGACAGACAGACAGACAGACAGACAGACAGACAGACAGACAGTACGGTGGTTTTGGTATGTCATCGGTTCAATCAGTTGCTTCATCAGCCTTCCTGGCTTCGTGGGCTCATGCTTTGAATAAATTGCCCATTCGTTTTCCAGATATAAAACCTGAAATAGACAAAGTTGTCATGTCAACACCCTCTTTTAGCTGTGTAGGTCAGACGCTAAATTCAATTGTACCACCATCCCAGTCGTTATTGGAGATGTTGTCTGAGTCAAAGAGGCTTCAACACAAGCTCTCAAAAGAAAATGCTGAAATGGAAGCTACTTGTTTAATTGAGAGTGCAACTTCACTTCGAGATGGCGCTAGACTTCGCTCTCTGCAAGACAAAGGTGCAGGCTCTTGGTTGTCTGCTATTCCAACTTCAGGGAAGGTCGCTCTTAAACTCTCCGAATTTCGGTTGATGGCTTACCTGAGACTTGAACTTTCCTTGCCTTTGTGTGATAATATTCAGACGTATGACTGTGGACGAGCAACTGGTGACTCAAGCGGATATCACCAGATTACATGCAAAACAGGGGGTGGTCCTGTGTGGTCACATGACGATCATGTCTGTGTGGTCAGAGTGTCTAATCGATCTCAAAATTCAACAAAAGAAGAGCCAAAAGATAGATATGCTACATCTGACAGCCGCCCAGACATTGTTGTTTTTGATACTGGTATTGGTTTCAACGTAGAGTTAGATATAGCACTTGCTCATCAGTGGAGTTCGGACATATTTCCAGCGTCAGCCACTATGGAGGGAACAGCCGCTGCTAGAAAGGAAGATAGGAAGTTGGCTCGCTATGAGAAAGAAAAACATCCTGGTGGGGTGTCTGTGAGAGTGGTTCCACTAGTCTTGAAACATTTTGGAAGATGGGGCAAGAAGGCAGAGACCTTTAGAGATGACTTGTCAAAACGATCAAAAGATGACTTTGGAAAATCAATCAGGGCAGAGTTTAAAGACTATTGGCGTCAAAGAATTGCCATTCAATTGCAACGTTGCAATGCCAATATACTTCTGAAAAAAATCAGTAATGCCTTGTCGGGACAGGCCAAGTGCCCAGACTCGTAGATGTTTTATAGAAAAGGGATCACATGATCCCTTTTAACCAATTAGTAGTTAACTATATATTGTATTTAGTTGTTAGTTGTGTTTTCCTGCTTTAATTATCATAGGACAAACGTAGTTAGCCATTTGCTATTGTATCCTAATTCAAATATGAAAAATATAGACAAACAGACAGACAGACAGACAGACAGATAATTTATTCTTAGACAGATTATACTTGTACATATGCTACGATTTTTGAAATACAAATCAGTCCTTGCAAACAACAAAGTCATTAACTAATGGACTTGACTTTGAATGTCAAATCAAATAATCTATCTAAATCACCATGACTAGGTGGCAGTTTTGAAAGTTCTCTAAGGACAGACAGCCTGACAGAAAATCAGGCAGGCGAACGTACAAGACAGACAGAAAGACAGAAAGTTGCTTCTAGAATAGAACTATATATGTATATACATGAACTTACGGTGATAATATATTTTTAGAACATTGAACATTGAATATCTCCAACGAAATAACTTGCAGTAATTTTTTCTGTTTAGGATGGTGCTGGCAACTGCTAGCAGGAAAAGCAAGCAGCTCAGTGCAACACTTGACGAAGTTGTAGAGGATCTTTCATGCTTATGTAAACTTCTGCAGACACGGTTGCAATCCCAGGGGTAAGTTCTCATCTCTGACATACCTTGACATAATGAAACGTAAAGAGATGAGTGGAGACCCGCACTGATGCCCGGCCGTATTATCGTACTGATGCCCGTAGTATAAAGCTACACGTGGGTACAAGTCGATTTATATTGCATCAGTAGACTAGTATCCTACTTAAATACACACTGTTACTTACAGCAATTTGTTAGTGACATAAGTTATGTAGAAGAACTGATAACTAAGTAGTATAGAAGCAGCAGAGTATCCAGAGGGGATTGAAGGAGTTTGTACAATCCCATCCATGTATATTAGGCAATTCATACCCGTAAATACAATAAACAACTTACGTAGAGACAACAGAAAGCAAGGAAACCATGCATAAAGCCACAAAGATGCTGCAAGGCCGATAGACTGTTTGCATCGGCGTCAATATCCTGACGAGGATTTGCTTTGTGGATGACACTGCACTGCATGGAGACCGAAAGTGTCATTCTCATTATCAAAACAATCAGGAAGTAAAACTTGGTAATGGTATTTAATCTTTAGATATAATTGCATATTTCAGCCATTTCTACCAATAATAATACCAAGTTTGCCGATACTACTGATATTATAATTGAAGTTTTTCTGTTGGCTCGCTCCCCCCTTTGCATTGCTTCTTTGATCGTTAACTGCTGCTTGTCTTGTCTACATCCCTTTTCTGAATCCTTTAGCAGCCTATCCTTGTCATATCGAGTGCCTTCTCTGCAGGAGTTCTCTAGGATTTGAGGTATATTGTATAGGTTCTTGAGCCTGTCCTACCTCTCGAAACGTCTTCTGAGCATATTTACACAACGCCCTACTGTTGTTTACTGATGATACCATAGAATTAGACCAAATAACACTTGCAAAAGACGCCATAATAAAACCACATCCATTGTTAAGCTTTGAGGTCCCAGACTCCCCGCACGAGGTATCGGCAAACAAAATTCTACCGATACTGATATCGATACCGTATCGGTGGAACACTGACTTCAAACTTAGAATTATTATGAATTTGAATCTTTTAATATAATAACGGTACGCTTTAAGTAAGTAGGATGCAAAATAAAACAACGTTGCACTCGTGCGACTGTCGCAACAGCACTACTTCTCGACTTACAATCCTTTCTTTGCGAAATTCTAAAATAATATTAAGAATCGTGGATACCACACTGCAGTGCCACCAAGTTACATTTTATATCTGCTGCACAGTAGCTTCATCATTCAGACTGTGCATGCACTTTCCGTTTTATGTTAGACATCAATTAACTAAAACAGACAACAGTCAGGTTTCTTGATTTCTATATACATTTCTATTCACATTTTTTATTTATATGCACACTTTCTTCTCTACTCAGCTATATGACAGCACGACGACTATCCGGCCGGTTACTACAGTAAATGAGCCTCAGACTGAGGATGTGGTATATATTTACTAGTCAGTGGGACTCTCCATTTCTTTTACCGGTTGTGCATATGTAACGAAGTTGGTTGGCGATGTTTCCCTACTTTTGTAAGCTAAAATGACGTAAAATATCATCACAATAGATTTTTTAATATTGAACTTTATAGAAGGTTGCAGACATCATAATTCGAGATCTCGCCCGTCGTTCATCCTATATTATACAGCAAGACTCGAGTATTACGACATTTCTCTAACTTTGCCTCTTTAATTTGCTACACAAGTTACCGTATTGAAGGATTCTTGCAATATCTGTGTAGCGCAGAATAGAACTTTGATGTCCGACGTATGAAGGAAAGCGCAGAAGTGGACACGCTTCCATGCAGGTTTCGAGCGACGTTTAAGTAGTGAGTACTTTAATTCCCGCTGTGATTCGCACTAAACTTGTTGTAAGTGCCTTATAGACATGAAGTATATCGAACCTTGACTCCACAGTATTCTCTAGCTTATATACACGTAAAGATACTGTCCGATTATTAAAAGTGTCCGGTGTCAATGGCAATGTCCTCTGCGCTAGCCCCTATTTCTTAGGGCGTGGCTTGTTAATATTATTATTTGTAATTAATTAATCTCCGGTTGTTTGAGAATCAAACAGTACTAAACATCCTAGTTTTGACAGGTTACGCGTTATCTATGACTTCACATCTTTAATTTTATCGATGACCCCTCGCTTTTGAGACCCACGTGACGCCCTTGATTAAGTCCCTGTAATTGAACGAACGTGCACGTACGACAGCAGCACAGCGCTAAATGGACAGAAAAGACAGAGTTGTCAATTTTAATTAATGTTAGGTTTATGGTTATTGCCGATCGTAGCGAGGCTTCTAATCCGGGTCGCACAACAGAAATGGGCGTGGTCCTATATGGCTCTCCATCGAGCTTTTGGTGTGTGTGTGTGTGTGTGTGTGTGTGTGTGTGTGTGTGTGTGTGTGTGTGTGTGTTTGTGTGTGTGTGTGTTTACACACAAATCTCAAATATCTCCCCACGACCACGCTTTATGATAAGACCTACTTTAAAATATCGTTTTCGTGTCCGTCTAAAGATGAGTCTAAGGACGATTTGTGCAAGTGACCAAACGGCTGAGAAATGCTTCATGAAGTTCCGTGGTCCCATCCTTTTGTATTGTAGCTAGAGACTGTGTGTACTTGACAACCAAGAAACACCTTCAGGAGTTGAATGCCACCTACAGTCAACTATTCACACGTCACATACTTACAGTATGATCAATCCTTTACTACACTGTGCTGCATCTAACACTGTTGATAGTCAATTTGCTGATATCAATTTCTATGTCAGTAAATACCATACCCCTGTCGTTACAACGGAACTGAGTGCATACCTAGACTGTACATTTCAATTGTCTTGATCACAATCGCAAAACGACGACTACCCATACCAGACCTATATACGTACTAAGAAGTTTGCATGTTTACTTCCATGACAGCCAGGGTTTCAACAAATACGTATTGTCTAGCTAGGACTCGGCGTTTAAGTAGACGGTGTGAAAACTCCGTTGGACGTGTTACTCACAAACGCGAGGCGCCTACGGATACTGTACAACTAGTATTTAAAGAGTTATTAGTTACAAAGTGTTCACTGGGAGAAAAATAAATATTATAAGACACTTTCCGCGGGACAATTTCTTTGTACGCTGGTCCTAGAAGACGGTATTGTAATTGTAAATAGAGCATAAAAATTATTCAGAGCGCCAAGGCCAGGCCTTAACCGTGAGTGCCAATTTCAATGACGCCATTGAAAGCTATATATCGATATGTTACGCTGCTCAACACACACACACACACACACACACACACACACACACACACACACACACACGCACGCACGCACGCACACACACACACACACACACACACACACACACACACACACAACTAAAACATTATAGGCTTGCTGCGCGAGTTCTAATAATTCTACGATTGCAGACTACGTTAATATATGTTCTTGTCACGTTCAACCGAACAGTACATCAACCTAAGATCAACCATTAGCATTCCCTACTCGAGCTTCGTTGGCCAATTGGTTGCAACCTTGGTACACCAAGACCATGAGAATCACGCATACAATGATACCTCCAACGGTTCCCACTGAAACTTTCAGGACTATAGAAACAAGAAAACTTCAAATACTGTATTGCACTTAACTGATAATCATTGATCAAACCTTTGTCGGACTTGGAAGCTTCTGTGGGCTCGTTTGAGTTCAATTCAATCGTCGGTAGCACATCTGTGCGATCTCTATCATCGCTCACTACAACAAATTATGTGTTTTCTTATTGTTTTTCTATACCTAAGTGTCTTGCAAGTCATACCACAGACAACACCCACAGCTTGCCCTCGACTGCATTTTCCGGTCGTCGATGTAGTATACAAGCACTGGGTCAGCGATGTTTCGGATCCGTCACAGTTGACATGGTCGAGCCAGATGAATGGATCAGGAGGGAAGATGGTGACGTACGTTGGTGTCTTTAGAATGTCTGCGTTGTTGTAGGAGAGTTGGCGGCACACCACGTTTGCTTCATGTACACCCCAGGCATAGTTGCACACAGAGCCCCATCTACCACTAGAAACAGAGCAATTGTGATATAGAAACTGATTGTCTAAAGTTGATGCTAATTATTAAAGAGTCTTCGTAGATAACGGTAATTACTTAATGTTTTTATTAGAAAGGATGCTGACTGTAGGTTATTTGAAACAGTACCACAGACTGTGTATGCACGTGTGTGTGTGTGTGTGTGTGTGT
>NC_085085.1:3640074-3642574 GCF_963422355.1 Corticium candelabrum
ACGCGATGTGTCTTCGCGAAAGTGCCGAGTATGCGGATGTGCCGAGTATGCGGATGTGACGTGTATTGAGATACGCGGGAGGTTGAGATGCGCGGGAGTTTGTTTAGTTAATTGACCGAGTAGCGGTGGTGACGTGCTGCATTGATCATCTGGATGCGCTGGCTGTAGACTTTGGGGTTCTGAAATAAGATGAGCCGGAGTTTATTTGCTCAATTCATTAACCGAGTATGCGGATGTGACGTGCGCTCGCCAGCCACTGTACATTATGCCATCCTCTAATTCCCAGAGTGCAAGATGCGCCGGCTCACCGGACCGCTTTGCGTGCACGCGTGCGTCCGTGTGTCACGGAAGGTGCGACTTCTTTGCAGAAGTGGCGTACAACGATAGATTGGCACCGCCCAGATTGCCACCGCCCATAGGGGCGGGTAGTACTAGTGTTCTAGTAATACCGCTGTAGATCAACGACCAACGGACCAAACGACCAACATCCGGTACCATTCACTTAGATTGTTATAGCTGGTGTTAACAGCGTTGTTGTTACGCTATGGTTTGTGATAAATTGTCACGAAAGCGGATACCGCCAATTATTTAAAATGCTGTGATTACATTGCAATGTTTCCTGGTGATGAGTACAAATGCACTTGTCAAACTCTCTGTTTACTCTCATTCTATTTTGTAGCAGTATGCGTACTCTACGGTGTTTCTAGAATTTTTAAATTTAAATGAAGCTATTTGGCACAAAGACTGGCTGCCTGTCCTTTCTCAGCCAGCTATATACACGTGTGTTGGCATGTGGTAGTGACATTCGCGTGACCTTGTATCATGACTTACCCTAAATGCATTCTTGTGACTTAATTATCTAGCAGCCTAGGGTTTAGCACCTTAGTGCTTCTTCATTTTAGATAATGCTTTTGGCCTATACATCTTTTTATGAAATTATGGAAAAACAGTTATAAGTGGAAGATATAAGTGCGTAAAAAGCGAGTATAGTTACACAGTTTTCAGAGAGCAATGTCATAATCTAGGTCTCGTTTTAGTGCCAAGAGAAAACTGTTTACACGGCTATCTCTTTGGCTGAGACTATTGGCAATTGATAATCCTAAACTTCTAAACACTGCAATCTTATATACATATACATGCACAGTCATTGCAAATCTTTCTGTTATAGTCTAGTATGCTCGATCTTGACAATATATCTGGGCCTGATTTTGAAGTTTGGTAATTTGGTGAAGCACAACGTTTGACGTCAAAAAATTGTAGTTCGTGCAAGCAGTCCCATGCATGCATAGGCGTAGAAACCAGGTGGCACAAGGCAATTCCCCCACCCACCCCACTCCAATCAGCAGCCTTTGGTCACTCTATACACAATTGGCCATCGTGAAAATGAGCTACAAGTGGAAGAAAACGAGGAGCTCCAATAATGGCATGTAGGTTCCTCCCGCTCCCCCCCCCCGGACCTGGATGTAATTTGTATATAAGCCTCTGAAGGATCTTACCACATTCAACTCCAGCGTCTCGGCTGTGGTTGCAAGTGTGATCGTGGCTTTTCCATTTGGAAGACTTGCAGTCCTGCAGTTTACTCTCACTGCCAAGACACTGAACATTCCTCATCATAACCGTACCCAATCCTTGCCCATAGTAAGCTGATGAACGAGCGGCTACAGCACCAGAGCATCCCAACTGACGACAAACAACAGCTGCATCGTCCATATCCCACTGATCATCACAAACAGTTCCCCACGTTTCACCATCATAGATCTCCACTCTTCCTGCATAGTCAACACTGCTTCGAAGGCGAATGATTTGGGTTTCTATACGAGAGAAAAATAGTAGTTAGAAAATCTATTTATATAAAGCTTGGAGCAGAAATGTTCTCAACATGTATATATATATATATATATATATATATATATATATATATATATATATCACTTTCAAGACTGGGAGACGTGTGAATGTACCTAAACATTCTAGAGACTGGATTAACATCAATTAGTAAAATGTTGATGTCACTAAAGCAACAGTAGACTTCGAGCACGCAATTTCAAGGTAAGTTGGTATCCCAGTATGCTGGACAAGTCTCGTATTGCAGTGCATGTCTAGATATACATGCACGTACATTTACAGCAATGGAATACGCTCAAAATGTGTTCACTCTATAGCTGACTAAACCCTTAGGACAACAGCAGTCAGAGCTTCTTTACTCTTTAGCTGAATAAATTGCAACAATAGTCTGTAGATATGTGCCTGAGGTAACGCAGCTGGCTAATCTTCTTCAATACACAAAGAAATCATCAGCATTTAATTCTGGGCCTATGGAACGGTTGGTCTTTGAATCGTTTGAAGAACACCGAAAAGTCTGGCCAGGCTATAGAACTACGAATCTGCAGTTGCGCAACGCCAAGGTTAGCATCGTCTGCCTCATTGCCTGTTTCGTATTTCAGATAGAAGCGTTTTGCCTTTCAGGTATAAGACATCATGCACGCAAATGTAAGGCAAA
>NC_085085.1:3647574-3665074 GCF_963422355.1 Corticium candelabrum
CATTTATGACCAAGTAATGGAAATGTTCTAGCACACTGCCAGGGTGCACTTCTGAGCTGTATCTCTTTTTTAAGGCTGCTTTCCTGCTGGTCTGGGCACTGCTGAACAAACGATATGACTGTTTGTCTGACTGTCCGTCGATCTGTTGTCTGTGTGTCTGTCTCACTGTATCAGTGTGTGTGTGTGTGTGTGTGTGTGTGTGTGTGTGTGTGTGTGTGTGTGTGTGTGTGTGTGTGTGTGTGTGTGTGTTTGCTTGTACTTGTGTGTGTGTGTGTTTGCTTGTGTTTGTGTGTGTGTTTGTTTTTTTGTTTGCTTGTGTGTGTTTGTTTGTTTGTTTGCTTGTGTGTGTGTGTGTGTGTGTGTGTGTGTGTGTGTGTGTGTGTGTGTTTGCTTGTACTTGTGTGTGTGTGTTTGCTTGTGCTTGTGTGTGTGTGTGTGTTTGTTTTTTTGTTTGCTTGTGTGTGTTTGTTTGTTTGTTTGCTTGTGTGTGTGTGTGTGTGTGTGTGTGTGTGTGTGTGTGTGTGTGTGTGTGTGTGTTTGCTTGTGCTTGTGTGTGTGTTTGTTTTTTTGTTTGTGCTTGTGTGTGTTTGTTTGTTTGTTTGCTTGTGTGTGTGTGTGTGTGTGTGTGTGTGTGTGTGTGTGTGTGTGTGTGTGTGTGTGTGTGTGTGTGTGTGTGTGTGTCTTTATCTGTTTGCTAGTTTGTGTGTTTTTCTGTTTGCTAGTTTGTGTGTTTCTCTGTTTGCTAGTTTTGTGTGTGTGTGTGTGTGTGTGTGTGTGTGTGTGTGTGTGTGTGTGTGTGTGTGTGTGTGTGTGTGTGTTGGACTTGTGCTTCTTGGAGGCAAACTTTTAACCGCTACGACAGGACGAGAGTGTGTGTGTGTGGGGGGGTTGCGGGTGCGGGTTCCGGTGCTGGTGTCTAGCTACTTTGTTCCTCTTATGATAGTTTGGGATAGTATGGCTGATTACCGCAGCATATGATGACAGTAGTAGTAGTGTGTGGCTACACAGCTATAGTAGTTATTGATATTGATTTCAAATTTTGTCAAGAATACATTCTCATTATTTTAATTTGGTGTGTACCAAAAATTAACGTCCAGAATAATTTGGAAATTTCTAATTTTTATCTAAGTATCATTTTTAGAATGTGCACGTTTTTGTCAACATTGGTCAGCCAATAAGGCTCTTGAAGACCTCAACTCACATATACTCAAAATTTCATTAACCTGAATTTGTGAAAAGAACTATAATTTGAAAATTTGTTGGAAGTTAGGACAGCCCATCCTAGTACCCGACAATGCAAAATATCATAACGTTGTGGTAGAAAAAATTGCTACAAAATCTACAAGAAAACAGGACAATCATGTCACATGATTGAACTTCTAGCAAGGCATGAACTCTAGGTCTCCCATGATACTTATCTCGAAACAACACAGGAATCTGGATTTACTATGGAAAACATCTGTCATGAAGGCATGTACAGCGTGTAACTCCTTAGAAGTTGTCAGTATGCGTCAGGCGTGCATGTGCTAGAGTACGCGAAAGGGTAGAGGAAAGACGGCCCTAGCGGAGCAGATCATTGAAGTGAACCCTGACGGTGATTCAGATGCCAATGAGTCCGGTTCAACAGAGAGCTACAACGAAGACCAACTGCAAATCACATAGTAAACCTATCTGGTAGCCGTGTGGTCTAGGTAATGGACACGTCAATAGTGTAAATTGTTACAGTACATAACTTTAATTTGATATCCTCACCTGGTGGTCTTGCAAGCTGATTGAATTCTAGTCTGTCTCAAGCTCATTAAAACTCCGGAAGTTGCCTATACTGATTCTTTTTTAAAATCTACGAAAATAATGTTGTCATAATTGAATTTATCTATTGAAGCGCCGTCGAATGATATTCATTAGACGTAGAGAAAGCCCTTACCGCTCGCGAGCTATGCGCCGAATGCTGGCGTTTTAGTATCCCGTATATGTATACACCTCCTTGTGCATCTCACGGCGGCATGTCTGTCTCAGAGGCTGCGTCTAACAACCGAACTGTAGTTCTAGTTGGAAGAACGGGAGTAGGAAAATCGGCCTGCGCAAACACTCTTGCGGGCGCCGATTTATTTGAAGAAAGCAATTTGTCTGCGAGCCAGACGAAGTTTGTCAACAGCCAAACTATTCGTGTCGTTCGCTCGGGTAAAGAATACAACGTGAAGATTGTTGATACAGTCGGTATCGGTGACACCGAACTGTCGCCTGACGAAGTCTTGCAGCGCCTCGCGACTGCCTGCAATGAGTGCGTGGAAGGAATCAATTCCGTGTTTTTTGTTACAAAAGATCGCTTTACTAAAGAAGAAGCAGATGCGTGGGACGTTATGTGGCAAGTTCTATTTGGAGCAGAAGTTTTGGAGTTTAGCAGCATCATCAGAACAAACTTTTTGCGTTTTCGAGATCAGGCGGCTGTCGCAAAGGACAAAGAGCAGCTAAAGCTAACCAACAAAGACGCGCAAAGAGTTTTGACTAGTGTTAGGTATTTCTTGCATGTTGACAATCCTCCTTCAGAGTACGGCGGCGAAATTATTCGTGAGCATTCACGGGAGATTTTGCTTAAACATCTGATCGTCAATTGTGAAGAAGTTTTCCAACCGCCGGTACTGCGTGAAGTCAAGGAAAGAATTTCCGGTCACGTCCAGGCACATCAGGAAGCAAGAGATAAGATACAACAACTGGAAGCTCAGCTGGAAGAAACTTCTAGCGAAAAAGAACGATTAAAGCTTCGTGCAGAACTAGCGGAGGCTAATAAAACAGAAAGAGACGAGAGTAAGGTAATAGCACGTGTGATGGAGCGCATTCTAGAGAAAGACAGAGAACGAGAGGAGAGAGAAAGAGAACGAGCTGAGAGACAACAGATGTTCGAGATAGTGGGTGAAACACTAAAAGTACTTGGCAATTGTTTGGTGATGTGATTTAATTTCTTTAAATGCGAAATCCTTACATGATATAAAGTTTCATGTAGTAGCGACAGTATTTGCTGTACTGTTCATAGCGTGTCCGGTGCATGCTGCACGTCGGATTTTATCTATCTTTACATGTATACTGTGGTTGAGATCGCAATAGTAGTGTTGACAATTTGAGTCTCCGTTCCTGACATCACCATGCAGTCACATCTCTCAATATCTCCTAGAGTACACAATCGCTCACTTGCATGCGTCTGTCCACGTGTCTGTCTGTATGAACATGCCAACCGACCGGACGCCGGTCACGGATCGTCGCGAAACGCGGCGGGCGGGTCGAGTTCGACTGTTCGAGTCGGATAGTTTTCCCTAGATTGCTTTCAGTGCAAGGTGCGTCGGCTGGAGTGTAAGATGCGTAGGCGTGTGTCTAGGTTTTGTGTATTTAGTAACTGGAGCGTGCCAGGCAAGAAGTGCAGCAACAAATCGACTTGCAACAGCTGCATGTGTATACAACGACAACAACACTAGAGATGCGTGTACATGTCGATGCTACTTCTACGTGGCTTGCTGCGCGAGCCCTAGGGTCACGTTTCCTCCCTGCTTGTGTTCGTCGACGTCTTCGACTTCCATGTTCTTCGTCGTTTCCACGGTACCAATTGTGGACATGCAACATCACTCCAACCTCCAGCCATGCTGCTATGCTGCGTTCATTGAGTACTACATGCTCTGCATGCTACTGACGGAGTCTAACTGGATGACGACATTCCATTTAGATTTTCTTGCTTTGTGGGGACTTTCGTTAAGTCTTTCCTGTGATACCACGTAGCTCGTGTACAGCCATTGTGGAAAATTGCATTAGTGACCACTGTGATCACTATTGACCAATAGTGCATGAGATTGACACAGAACATGCGAACAAGCAAGATCAACAAGAACTCTCTAGGTAGATGCTAAATTCAGCTAGCTAAGAAATGGTCAACTACATAGCATGTACCAGCTAGGCTGCTGCTCCAGGCTCGGTCGACATTCCAACAGATTGCATAGTTTCTGCATGGCAACATCATTGATACTATTTTCTTTGATCTGTCCTGTGATCTTGCTCTCACATCCACTGTCATACTTACACCAACGAATGACACATTACTGTTTGTCTATCTGTCTGTCTGTCTGTTTGTTATCAAAATTCGTTGAATCTTTCAGTCTACACAACCTCAGTTACCTGTGAGTCATATTAGAAGTTCAACCTATCTAGCATAGAGTTGATACCTGTACAAATAATTCATCAAAGTCAATGAGGTAGCTAAGTCTATAGCAAGCTTCCTGTCTAGTAGTACACTTGCATAACACCTCTTTACGTCAAATTGGCATCTCCAATATGTTTTGATTCAATGAACTCGATGGAGTTGTTGTTTTTATTTTCATCTCTTGAACATTTACATATCTTGTGGAGAACCCTCCAACATTGTCAGCCCTGTAACCGAAATGTTCTAGGACTAGTGGTATCTTTTTGAGACACCAGCCACCACCGACTACCAAGCGTTTCTGAGCTGTATCTCTTTTTCTTTCTTTTTTCCTTAGGCCTGCTACTTCCTGGCTTGGGCAGTGCCAAACAGACTATTCTGGTCACAATGTTGGTTCCAAGGATGAGCAATTTGTCTGTCTGTTTGTCTGACTAGCTGTCTGTCTGTCTGTCTGTCTGTCTGTCTGTCTGTCTGTCTGTCTCTCAGTCCATACATACATTTCCATTACAATGTAATTTCCATCAAACTCTAAAGGCAAATCTCCACTGCATAATAATTACTACATAATACATCAGCCTGATATGGGGAATAAACTTAAAAGAAGCTTCTTAACTGTTTCTCTGTCTGTCTGTCTGTCTGTCTGTCTGTCTGTCTGTCTGTCTGTCTGTTTGTTTGTTTGTCTGTCTGTCCGTCTGTCCGTCTGTCTGTCTGTTTGCCTGCCTGCCTGCCTGCCTGTCTGCCTGTCTCACACATTGAAATAGTGAACTTGCAACTTGTTTATGAAGAAGTGTCTTTTAATAATTGAAAAATCATGTATTCTAGTGTGTAGAGATGCTGTATTCTAATAAAATAACCTACCTGCCTGCCTGTCTGCCTACCTGCTTGCCTGCCTGCCTGTCTGTCTGTCTGTCTGTCTGTCTGTCTGTCTGTCTGTCTGTCTGCCTGCCTGGCTGTCTGTCTGTCTGTCTGTCAATCACATATATTTTCAAACATTCATCTATCATACAAAGAGTGCTAGGCAATGACATAATGTTTTAGGTGCTACAGTACACAGGAAAAAGCACTAAAAACAGTAACAACTTAACTTAAAAGATAACCCAGGTCAGCCTAGTGGCTAAAGAACTGGGTTGAGTACTTAGCCTGTCTGTCTGTCTGCCTGCCTGCCTGTCTGTCTGTTTTTCTGCCTGTCAACAGTATTTTACTATTGATAAATAACTTTAACTCTACATAAAGGTGCAGCTAATTTAGTAACAGCTATGCTAGTATCCCACATGCGACAGTCTGATAAAGAAATCATGTAGGAAACAACAACAACAACAACAACAACAACAACAAATGAGTAGAGTTCTGAATGTTTAGTTTAGTGTCATCACAGTCATCTTTCCATGCTTCAAAGATTGCTCTCAATTTTAATTTCTTATGATGGCATTAGAGTTTGATATTTGTAGACACAGTGACAATCTTCTCCCCTTCTGTTGAACAAATTGAACTTCATTATATCTCGATTCCTTCCTAGTTTCTTTCTCTTCTTGCCAGCTGGTCCTGGCTCTTTTCTCCAGCAACCAGAATGCTCAAAAGCCAGTGGAATAAATGTTCTATAATAAGGAACAGGGTGCTCTTGGTTTGACTATTTCTCTTTCTTCATATTCTTTCTTGGTGGCTGCATATCTATCTTCCATTGCTGCCTTGGTGATGGTGTCCTTGCTGAATGGGTGTCCCAGTGAGACATCAAATTCGGCGTTTGGCCCAAAACTCTATCTGTCTGTTTGTCTGTCTATTTCTATCAGAGTGTGTGTGTGTGTGTGTGTGTGTGTGTGTGTGTGTGTGTGTGTGTGTGTGTGTGTGTGTGTGTGTGTGTGTGTGTGTGGCTACTCTCTCCCCCTAAATGCTTGGGGTAGTGTGGCCGATTGCGGCAGAGAATGATAGCAGTCATAGTCCTATCTATACCGCTATATTAGTATTTGATTCAAGGTTTGTTGAGAATGTTCTCATTAATTTACTTTGGTGTGCCAAACATTAATGTCCAACACATTTTGTAAATTGCTAATTTTGTATCAATTTTTGGAATGTGCACGTTAATTGTTCTTCTCGCATCATCAGTCAGCCTTAGATTTCAATAAGGTACTTCTTGGAATCTACTGATAAACGGCAAGGTTATCATGTGCAATTCTGAATACTGTCAATACGAATGGATGGTTTTGGAATAGATGATGCTATTATGTTTCTGGTTGAGAATTTTATGAAAAGTCAACATAAAAAGTAAGACACAACATTCTCCTGTTTTCTTACATACACGTTGCAACTCAAAATGTCACCCACTGCAATCAATTCTGGAAACTTTTTATGTTTGAATTTAAGCTATTGACCAATCAAATTGTAGATATATACTTAATAATGCGTTGATGCTCATACACAGCGAAGGAATACAGTAGTCTACTCATGTGTCTGTCTGTTTGTCCGTTTGTCTGTCTACGTCTGTTTGTCTATCTGACTGTCTGTCTGTCTGTTAGGTATTTTCAAATTTAAGCTACAATACAATTGAATAGCAAATAGCTACCTACTTTGTCCTGGTGTATGATCAATGTCTAAACCAACTTTTGGAGAGAAAGACTCTCTAGATAGTAAGTATCACAAAGAGATGACTATGGTATCCTATTTTATGGAGTGGTTTGAAAAAGCTGCTATAATTTGCTCTAGACAGTCCATCATAGCACTTGACAATACAAAATTTCGATAACATTGTGGTAGAAAACTTGCTACAAAATCTACAAGAAAACAGGACACGATTGACTGGCTAGGCATGAAGTCTCACATGATAGGCACCTGGAACAACGCAGGAGCTTCTGGATTTACCATCAAGAGACTCTGTCATATATCCAGCGCGTAATTCCTGAGAAGTGGTCAGCGAGATGGTAGAAGACCATTACTGGAGGAAGGACGGTCTCATTGGAGCTGCATGATGGTGATTGAAGTGAACCCTGACGGAGATTCGGATGCCAATGAGTCTGATTCAGCAGAGAGCAACGACGAAGACCAGCTGCAAACCACGGAGAAAACGTATTTGGTCTAGCCGTGTAGTCTAGTTAGTAGGTACGTCAATAGTGTATGTTGTTACAGTACATATAACGTTACTTTGATATCCTCACCTGGTGGTCTATCTCAAACTCATTAGAACTCCGGGAATTGCCTCTACTCTCTTTTTAAAATCTACGAAGATGATGTTATCATAAATTGAATTTATCTATTGAAGCGCTGTCGAATGATATCCGTTAGACTTACAAAGCCCTTACTGCTCGCGAGCTACGCCGAATTCTGAGTTCACGTAGCGCGTGAACAGGCGGTAGTATCCCGTATTAGAGAACGCCTGCTCGTGCATCTCACGGCGGCATGTCTGTCTCCGAGGCTGCGTCTAACAACCGAACTGTAGTTCTCGTTGGAAGAACGGGAGTAGGAAAATCGGCCTGCGCAAACACTCTTGCGGGTGCCGATCTATTTGAAGAAAACAATTTGTCTGCGAGCCAGACGAAGCTTGTCGACAGCCAAACTATTCGTGTGGATCGCTCGGGTAAAGAATACAAAGTGAAGATTGTTGATACAGTCGGTATCGGTGACACTGAACTATTGCCTGACGAAGTCTTGCAGCGACTCGTGTTCGCCTGCAACGAGTGCGTGGAAGGGATCAATTCCGTGTTTTTTATCACAAAAGATCGCTTTACCAAAGAAGAAGCAGATGCGTGGGACGTTATGTGGCAAGTTCTATTTGGAGCAGAAGTCTTGGAGTATACCAGCTTCATCCGAACAAACTTTTTCCGTTTTCGAGATTCGGCGGCAGTAGCAAACAACAAAGAGCAGTTACAGAAAACCAACAAATATGCACAAAGAGTTTTGCCTAACGTTAAGTACTTTTTGCATGTTGACAATCCTCCTTCTGAGTACAACGGCAAAACTGCTCGTGAAGATTCACGGGAAATTTTGCTTAAACATCTGATCGTCAGTTGTGAAAAAGTATTCCATCCGCCGGTTCTCCGTGAGATCAAGAGCATGTAAAGGCACATCAGGATGCAAGAGATAAGATACAACAACTGGAGGCTCGGCTGGAAGAAACTTCTAGTGAAAGAGAACAATTAAAGATTCGTGCAGATCTAGCGGAGGCTAACAATAATACAGCAATAGATGGGAATTCTGTCAATAGGGAAGTACGGATTTTTGTGGTGCGCCTTATGCGGAGAGAAAGAGAACGACAGGAAAGAGAACAAGCTGAGAGGCAAGGAATGTTTGAATTGTTATGTGGAACATGTAGTTGTTCAGTGATGTGATTTGACTTGCTATTACTGCAAAAGTTTACACTGCATAGAGTAACAACAGTATTTGCGTGTGTATGTGTGTGTGTGTGTGTGTGTGTGTGTGTGTGTGTGTGTGTGTGTGTGTGTGTGTGTGTGTATTTGATATGTAGAGATTGCAATAGCATGCATGCAGTGTTGACAATAGAGTCCACGTTCGCAACATGGCCAGTCTTTTATTCGAGCACGGCTTTTAATTCGATCACGGTCTGTTATTTCCGGAAATATAAATTTGTAGTGATCACTAGACAGTTTCGTGATGAGCAACTTAGTATACTTTATGGTGGGCTTTGTGTCTATCTATACATTGTACAGGATACAGTATAGTGTTACTATTGATCCTGTCTGTTCAATACGTATCAAGGACGATGGATGGCTCACAAGTTGGGGCGGGGCTGTTAGGATCTAGGAGTTCATGAACTATGCAGACACGGATCCAGAAATATTTGAAAGAAGAGGTTGGTCTGCTAGCAGTCATAATACATTAACTAATCTCTCTATATTGACTAACTATAATAAACACGTATGTGAAATAATGCAATAACCTGTAAAATTAATATAAACAAATCAGTAAAATTCATCCTGTCATTATGTACGAAAATGGTCTACTCAGTGGCGTAGCCATGCTCTGAAGACTGGAAAGCACAGCTAGCTAGCGAAGTACGCCGCCATGCATTGTGAATGAAATTTGAGGCAGAATCCATTCCCTAGCTAGAAATGCCTTCACTTCCACCAGCACCAGCGGTACCCCATGCATCAAGCTGCATCTAAGCTTCAGCTTTCTGGCTTTGTTTAGGTCTGCAGTGTTAACTGGACGATCTGTAGATCTATATTAAGTCAATGTCTAGTAACCTAGTAACGCACGTCGTGACTGAAGTCTTTTGAGGCCCCATACCTATGTCACTGGTCTCCTGTGCTGTTTAAAAGCATAGTCTTGAGACTGTCAGTCTAGAAAGTCCAAAGACTGGCATAGCAGCCAGTCTGTGGTAGCAAATCAAAACCTTCTGTGCAATCTGATTAGATGACGTGAGCAAGCTGTTAGAAATGAAGTGCTCTAGCTACACCTTCGAGTGCTATTCTAGTCCTTGTTGTGCTTTACACCTTGGTGTAAAGCTATACACTTACTCACTGTTAGAACTAAAGTGCTCTAGTGACGCCTTTCAGTGCTATTACTGAGAATGTAAAATTTTGCTCCGATATCGGTGCAAATTTTACGCCAGGAGGTGTAGCAATAACACATTACCTGCCTCAATTGCAGAGAATTCCGTCTACATACGTGTGAGTGACTGAGCGTGGATTGCCAGCGACATTATGCAAAAAGACGGTGATGCAGAGGTACCGTATTTACAGTAATAATTGCCATGTGTATAGCGCTCAACTTCCCAACTTTCAGACTAGGGGTTTGTTGCAAAAACCGATTGCGCCTCGTCGCGAGCCGTCCGTTTTCGTCTACGGTGTCACCTTCCTTCTTTGCGAGATGTACACACTGCATTCGTGCGTGATGCCTGCACTACACGTACTGAAAGGAGATTCCTCATGAGTGACAACCAAAGTTGCCAACTCACACGCAACTTGCGTGAGTCTCACGCAAGTTTTTTCAGGTCACACCCTCACACGCAAGAAACCCAGATCTCACGCAACTTCTAGATTGCTGGAACTAGATCCAGGCAGACATGTACAGTGAACCTGTAGCTACACACCGTAGATTACGCAAAAATCTGTAGTGTCTGATAGTAACTACTGTAAAATCTAGTCCGGAAATCGAGGACGCATGCAATAGTCCCGTATATTGCAGCTCGCGATACATATGCAAATGACTGAATATTACGCCACACGCTCTTGAGGAAGCGACCAACAGTGAACACCCAGCAATATAGTTTACTGTTATAAAAATTACGTATTTAGTTGTTTGTGGCCACGCCTATATGCAGATATGATTGCCGATAAAAATCTGAGATCTCACGCATTTGCGGATTCCTAGTTGGCAACTCTGGACAACTAGACTCGTACCCAGTCCTCCTCCTCGCGCGCGCTCCACGTGTTTGGCACGTGCTTTCTCTTCCACTCACCAGAGGACTGGTAACGTATTATGTCACGTGAAGAACTAGTTCTTCACGTGGTAGGTTTTCGGTGTATTGATTGGTCAAAACTGCAACGCGAGACGAAAAAATGTTGTCACTAGGGCACGCGTAGGATCCTATTAGAATGCATTGAGTCGCAATTAGGCCACAAGAAAAAATAGTTGTTTGACAGGAACTTCCGCTCAAAAATTCGTGCGCGCGCGCATTTTATTTTTATATTTTATTATTGATGTAAACTACAATGGTGCACTGATTATTTATTAAATATTTTAAATACTACTACTAAAACACTAGACAAGAACTATTAAAAGTCATCTACTTGTAATCTAGTCCTTCTCCACATCTCTTCCTCCTCTTAAAGATCAGTACAATCACTAGACACACATTCAGACGAAGGAGAAGCTAGCCCGACGAACAAACCATCTAGCGTTGACTGGGAACAGAACCGAACAAACCGACTAGGAACAACCGTAAAAACACCAAAAACTACACTAACGGACAACAGGAAAGAGCCTCCACAACAGCAGACTCTCTTTGACAAGCTCATGGCTGACACGATGCGCGCTATAAAGAACCCGGACAAAGCCCGGATGTTTAGCGCAGATGCATGTAGCAGAAAATCTATCACAAATACACCCTATTAAAATGATACACATACCTGAATAGAGGAGAAGTCTGTTGTTCAGTTTTTTAGACTACAAATATTTGCGCATGCGTACAAAAAAAATAAATCCGTTCGGAGCCGAAAATCGGTGCGCGCGCTCCTGTCAAACAACTAATTTTTTCTTGTGGCCTTACCTTGACAAGTAGACGGTTAGTAGCAATGGTTGTCGTCACGCAAGGTGCAAAGTCACTAGTGTCTCTGCAACGACGTCTTCTCCAGCCGGAAGTAACAGAGACGTCTCTGGCTGCTCAGTACGAAGTGAATGGTAGCCAATAGACGATAGGAGCGCGTACAAGGTGCATTCGCTACCGCTAGATAGTGAAGCTCTAATGTTCATGAAGCGAGGATTTCGCTCGTTGCAACGAAAGCGATCTACTTTGTAACTCTAGTTTCTGAACAGTCCCTGGAAAGAGCGTAAAGCTTTGTGTATTTTGTGTTGGCGCTGGCGACGTTTAGCGTAGTACTCTCGTGAGACTACTTACTCGACACCATATTATCGGTGCAGGTGGCAACAATTTACAGGATCGGTTTCTAATTAAACTAATGAAATAAATGGTCACATGACATAATATGTTACACACGTGAGGACTGGGGTGGAACATTCACGACCGCCATTTTGAGTCAGGTGATTCTATCACGTGCTCGTAAAAGTAGACACCTCATCAAATAAAGCATGCGGTCTCCAAAAAAGGACGCTGGCGGGAAATGGGAAACAATTAATCATATTGGAGTGGCCTAATATTATTGAGTTAGTAGACTAAATAAATGTATAAATAGTACATTAATCAATAAAATAATCAATTTTAAATTAGAATTAAATTTATTTTAATTAATTAATTAGAGGAATTTATATAGATTAATTAACTATATTTAAAGCAATTCTTGTACTACTAGAACATCAAGAAACATGTCACTCCAGTTTCAGATGAGTGAATCACTTGTCGAGACTAGATTGGGTGCATCACCTGATTGAAAACAGTGTTCTAATGTATTGTTATGATTAGTTAATTAATTATCTTATTTGGATGCTGCTGTTAGTGGCGAGTAGTTCATTTACCCTGACTAAGTCGAGTGCTTCACCTAACTGAAAACAGTGTCATAGTGTATGGTTAACAATATAGTTTAGTCACAGTAATTATGACATATTAATTAATTAATTGGCTATTACTGTTAGTGGCGAGTGGTTCACTTACCCTGACTAAGTTGGGTGCTTCACCTACTTGAAAACAGTGTCATAGTGTATGGTTAGCAATATAGTTTAGTAACAGTAATTATGACATATTAATTACTTAATTGGCTATTACTGTTAGTGGCGAGTGGTTCACTTACCCTGACTAAGTTGAGTGCTTCACCTAACTGAAACAGTGTCATAGTGTATGGTTAGCAATATAGTTTAGTAACAGTAATTATGACATATTAATTAATTAATTAATTACTTGGCTATTACTGTTAGTGGCGAGTGGTTCACTTACCCTGACTAAGTTGGGTGCTTCACCTAACTAAAACAGTGTCATTGTGTATGGTTAGCAATATAGTTTAGTAACAGTAATTATGACATATCAATTAATTAATTAATTAATTGGCTATTACTGTTAGTGGCGAGTGGTTCACTTACCTTGACTACGTTGGGTGCTTCACCTAACTGAAACAGTGCCATAGTGTATGGTTAGCAATATAGTTTAGTAACAGTAATTATGACATATTAATTAATTAATTACTTGGATGCTGCTGTTAGTGGCGAGTGGTTCACTTATCCTGACTAATTTGGGTGCTCCGCTTAACTGTAAACAGTGTACTAACCTAACCTAACCATCCCTGATCCTCGATAACCTCGCCTAACCCTGAAAGAAAATGATGAGTACTGGTTGAACCACGGCTTGCATCATTGATTCCTGACGAATGTCCAGTTGTCTCAAGTTTGTTTTAAACACATAACCCTATACACTCTATTTCTGATTATTAGTACTTGCTACCTTGTACTTAGTAACACTGTGTATGCATGGGATGTCTTTTAACCTGTAATGTGGATTTATCAATACATATTTGCTAGAATAATCAGATGAGAATCATTGTCTAGCTTGGTTCAGAGTTCGGACACATTTTTGTGCTAATCTTTACTGCAAGCATGATAGAGAAGTGGAATGATTCTTGCACAAGATTTTGGTGATGGGGCAGCAAGAAACCAAAGTGGGTGGAAAATGAATGATTGAACTTGAACAGAGATATGGGGCTGAGTTTAAAGACATTGATAATTCAGGTATAACTGATATAATGGATTTAGGTTTACTTGTTGGTAACACCCGGGGATTGCGAAGTGTTGAGCGCTGTGGTGTTCAGAAACTCAAGGTTTAGTAGTGCCCGGATAACGACAACGGTCAGTTGAATTTCGATACTTACGAACGTCTATCTCGGTCTTTCAACGGTTGTTGCTGAGCGTACAAAAGTATTCGATTACTCTACACTTACTGGTGAGTGAATCTATGGCGCGTAATCGTAATGGGCTCTTGAGCACGTACACGCATCTAGAGTACTTGTAGTCCAGGGTTCGGAAAACCGGTCGCCAAGTCGCCAAATGGCGATCTCTGTTACAGGAATGGCGACTATAGTCAAGCCTAGGAAGTCGCCATGCCGTAGGAATGGTAGACCTTGACGAAGATCGACTTTACAAATTTCCGAGTTTAGTAGGAGCTTGAAATCTAGTACGGCGTAATCTGGGTACACAGAAACCTCAACTTTTCTGTCTACATGAACGTAAACCGTCCACCCGTCTGTTCCATGGTCTCGATGCCCTGAAGCGCGTGCACAAGGAATGACAGTTACCTGCGCCTGGGAAACATTTAGGCAATTAATTAATTAAAGAAACCGCACACTAGGCTCGATTTTGACTAGCTTCCCGTACAATGGCGTGCATTCATCACTTACGAAACTTGAAACGTGCAATAGAGGTCGAACCAAGAGCAATTGTAGCCGAGACCGGCGAATACCAATATTCCCGGAAGCCAGCTACTAGTTTCTTGTAACTAGATTTGATGGCTCTGATACCAGACAAAGCTCCTGCAAATGTAGCTGTGGGCGCAGACGGAAACTGTCTCTATCGTTGCTTTTTGCTGGGCACGAAAACTGTCATTAAGAACTAGGGCTTCGCACTATTCGTGAGCTCATGCTCAATACGTCAGTGCTGGAAGGTACACGCGCTGACAAGGTGTCAGTGAAGTCTGGCTTCGCTCTGCCTCACAATCTATTTGTCTAGTGTTACTTATGGTTAAGAACGGAGATAACGGAAGTAAGGCACGTGTACATGACGTCTGCACAGAGAGACTGTGGCCCAGACTGTGGCCCAAACTGTTGGTCAGTTGGTCAGTTTATAAACTCTAGGATGTCCAAACCCTTGAACCTAGATATTAATCTAGAGAATGAAGCACCTTTCTGTGCCTGCAAGTGGTTACGTATACATTGCCGCATCATACTATTGAACTAGGATGAGTGTAACAAAATGTAAGTAGACTGTTTACTAATAACTTCTGAGCATGACAAGTAGGCCTGGCCCACGCACATATATTGAGGGGCGTCGCATAATATGAATTGCTTTGCCGACCAACATTTCTTAGGTTTTTGAACCCTGTTGTACTGTAACTCGATCAATTTACAGGACTTATAATCTAGTATGAAGCAAACTTTGCTTGTTTGATAGTTACAATTAGCAGATATGTGATGTTGAGAACTGTTTGGTCATACTACTGCTGAGCATGTGACGGCCGGCTTGTTAATTAATTAATTTGCGAGGTTAATTAACTAATTATTTATTTGATATTTCTAGAAATGCTACTCTTGTTCATGCACGTTTTTGCATTCTATTTTACAGCTTTGAAAATATTTGTAACATTCACTTTTTATTCACTTTCAAACTTCTAGGCAATTGAAACTAGAGGAAGTGCAGAAAAAGCATGTGTATACTTTGTAGAAGTAGGCGGAATTCTTATAATCCTAATTTTATTAGGACGTACATCATCGCCCTGCAGGGTAACAGTTTGTGTGATCTAACTAAGTATACTGTCAGCCATGTTCACTCTGGTTAGGAGGAACTGGTGTGTGTGTGTGTGTGTGTGTGTGTGTGTGTGTGTGTGTGTGTGTGTGTGTGTGTGTGTGTGTGTGTGTCAAGTCAGATCCAACCATTTCTTAAAGAATAACTTTTTGTATAATATCTGCTGCAGGAACTACTAGTTGATCGTCTCCTTATTTCGACTGGAAATAGGTGGTCACCCATTATGTCATCCAGTGATTCGTACCTGGTTATGGGCTCTAGGAAGCTAAAGTTTTTGTAATTGTTATAGCTGCTGGTGGGAATTTGTTAAGCCAATTCGTTGGCAATAACTTTGGCACCGTTGTCATTAGAGCAATAGCATTGGTAATCTGGATATGCGTAAAACGTAGCATGCAGTATATTGTGTCATAACAATCAATTCTTACTTGACTGCATACATATCGTGTACCATGTACTAACTGTCGCATCATTCCATTCAAATTTCAAACCAAATTAGAGAATATCCCCAGAGTGGACCCCACTCATAGATTTGCGTGCGTTTCATTATCAAAGCCATTGCGTGTTGTTCGTTTCAGAACTTGTAGTCGTCTCAATTGGTTAGTTGTGATGGTTTCAGCTCACTAACGCAGTTACTGATGTGCAACTTGCTTTGTAGTAGACTATGACAGAAGAGGGTAAATCTACTTTTCGTGTTGACAACACCTGGAACAAACCCACAGTGTACAATTACGAAACATCTGAAGACGGTAAGAAATGGAAAACTATAATAAACGTAATCTAATTAATTAATTAAACTTTATTTTGTATCTCTAGTTTTGTCCAGTGATCTTTTCCATGCAGTTGTTTGGATGTTACTTTCAATAGGAATTATAGGCAATCTAGTGGTTGTGGTGTGGAGAGTCACACGGAAAAGAGATCAAAGATCGTCTCCTCTCTCAATCCTCATCATCATGCTATCAGTATCAGACTTCTTGTATTGTGTTCACTTGCTTCTTCTGGAGAGTTTAGTGGTTGATGTTGATTTAGACCAAACAAAGCATCTGTCATACACCTCTGCTCGCAACATGTGCTTAACAAGTGGATGGCTGTCTTGGTTTTCTTGTCTCACAGCTCAGTGGGCAACTTTCAATATTGCAGTTTACTCGTTTCAAGCACTAAGCGGGTTCTGTTCTCGTTGTTGCTGTTCACTAGTTCGCAAGCGAAATGTGGTCATCGCAATCATCTGCCAAGTTTTAATCAGCCTTGCAGTGATTATTTTATTCATGACGATTGATTACGGAGGCATGTTCGGTAGTTATATTGATAGCCTGTTTGGTCTAGCACTACAAGATTATTACAAGGATAAAGACCAATTTTACATTTACTCAAAACGTGAACGTATTACCGAAATTTTTGGACGTTGCACTTTGGCACAGTCAAATGGATTTGGATATTGCTCTAACGCTAGTAGGTCATTCACACACGACAAGCAGACAACGATCTACAATTCCAGTGAATGGATATTTACTGGTTATTACTCGTACAATATTAGTTCTGCATTAACAGTATTTGCATTCATGACAGCTTTTCTAAATACTGTTCTTACATTGACATCCGCTTTTCTCTATTTATTTGTGTGTCTAAAGCTCCGTGCAAGATCAGCAAGCATAACGGCAAGATCTGACATGCACAAACTTCAATTGCGTTTGAGTGTAATTGTTCTTCTGGACACTCTGTGTTGGATTCCTGTGACTGTACTACATTGGATAGGCTTTCCTGACGAAGATATTACAACAAATGTGAATTGGCTAAACAATTCTACTGCAGCAAGTGTTCTTCTCATCTCAATCAGTCCAGCAATTAATCCTCTCATCTACACATTCACAGGAAAGAACTTTTTACATTCAATTCGCAGACGAATGAAATGCGACATATCTCTGAGACGGAACAATTCCAACTACCACGACGATCACATTAGAGCAGTTGAACGTTGCAGCTGTATTCCATGTGTTAGATGTGTTTATCGAGATGAAGACAATGATCCAGGCTACTGGCATACTGAAGATACTTCTGACTGGAATTCTGAGCAGAGTAGACTTCTGCAGTCTACTAGCGAGTCAAGTGAAACTAGTTAAGAGATTCACATCAGCTACTGTTGCATGGCTAAAACAATAAAGAGTAGTCGTTTTCAATGTGCATGTGTCTTTAAATTTT
>NC_085085.1:3672574-3700074 GCF_963422355.1 Corticium candelabrum
GACACTGAGCTGTCGCCTGACGAAGTCATGCAGCCACTCGTGGTCGCCTGCAATGAGTGAGTGCATGGAAGGAATCAATTCCGTGTTTTTTGTTACAAAAGATCGCTTTACTAAAGAAGAAGCAGATACGTGGGATGTTATGTGGCAAGTTCTATTTGGAGCAGAAGTCTTGGAGTTTAGCAGCATCATCAGAACAAACCTTTTGCAATTTCGAGATTCGGCGGCAGTCGCAAAGGACAAAGGCAATTACAGAAAAACAACAAACACACGTGAAGAGTTTTGGCTAACGTTAATTAACGAAACGATGGACAGAATAAACAAGACTGAGTTTTGTGGAGGTGCCACTGCAACGAGGAAGGTGTCGAAATTTTGTTAGAGAAAAAGTGATGCTACTCAGTAGAATAATTGCAAACGAGCTAGCTTTCTGTTCTCTGACGGACTAAAAACTGGGCTGGGAACCCACTAGAAGAAGCTCGTGCTCTGAAACAAGAAAAAGGCGTTGACATTTACACTATAGCTTTTGGAGTTAACGAAAAGAGACGAGTTGACAAACCTGCATTGCAGAAACTGGCATCGAATCCAGAATATTATTTCTATTTAATGCTAGTGCAATAAAGTCAGCATTGAATAGCGCTTTAAATGTATCGATTGGTAAGAAAAGTGGTGCGTTTGCGTGCGTGCGTGTGTGTGTGTGTGTGTGTGTGTGTGTGAGAGAGAGAGAGAGAGAGAGAGAGAGAGAGAGGGAGAGAGAGAGAGTCTGTCTGTGCGTGTGTATGTGCGAGTATGTGCGTGTGTGTCCGTGTGCGTGTGCTCGTGTGTGTGTGTGTGTGTGTGTGTGTGTGTGTGTGTTTGTGTGTGTGCGTGCGTGTACATGAACCCGTACGTGCGTGCATGTGGCGTGTGGGATGTTTATGCACGTGTGTGTGGGCGTGCATGCGTGTGGCGTGTGGGGTGTTTATGCACATGTGTGTGGGCGTGCATTCGTGTGTTTGCTTGCAAATGTGCGTCAATATGCGTCAATGCGTGTGATTCTGTGCGTGAGATATTTTGGTATGCATACTGCTGCTCCAACTTATAGACACAGAGAAAATGGAGTGTGTTTTAAGAAAAAGGTGCTTGGCCTTGGGTGGCAGCAATTTACAAGAAAACTTCAAACAACCAAGTATTCCACTGCGGAGGCGCTCTTACTAGCGACTGCTTTATTCTGAATGCTGCTCATTACGCTAGTAGCTTTAAGCTTGACATTCTAACAGTCGTCCCCGGCGACACGGAGCGTTATTTCAAGAGAATACAGCGAGAAAACATTTTCTTTTGATCAAATCCAAGTCCATAATAGCTATAAACACGACAGTGGAAGTTTAAACTATGACATCGTGCTGTTACAATTGAAATGCAATTTATCTTGTTCTTCGTACGTTCGAAAAGTCTTTTTGCTCGCCAGAGAGGACTTTGGCTACTACCGAGCAGGAACACGCTGCATTGTAGCAGGATGAGCAGCTACTGAAAGGAGAGAAATAGGAGCAAAACATACTCCAAAACTACCAGCTTGAAATAACTGCATCTTTCAGATTGCAGATAAGGGGCGTGTTTAGCCATCACATCTGGTTATGTCAAGCATGATATTACAAACTACACCGTTTGCGCAGGAGATGGCACCGGCGATAATGATGCTTGCGATGTTGATTCTGGAGGGCCTCTGTTTTGCAAGCGCAACAAAGATACAAAAGACGGTCTTGACACCTACGTCGTTGTGGAAATAGTCACCTTGGGAAAGAATGTTTACTCAACTTGATGGATTGGGTTCAGAACGTGTTGGACATAAACCAATGCAAGCAAGGGTTCAGCGAAGACGACAAAAAAAGCAATGTCTTATCCCTGCAGTTAGCTTGCTTTGATGCTAGCATGTAATTTCAGTTTTTGCTAGTTACTTTAGATCAGGGGCGTAACTAGCATTAAAATTTTACCGAGGCAAGTTTTATATCAATAAGGCAATATATTTAGCCTCAAACTACTAGTAGTCTACTACATATATACTTTAATTAATTAATCAAAGTGAACGTGGAGCCTCTATAACGACAATTGCCCCAATCGGCGGTGTCCTGTACAATCAAATCTTTGTAAGACATTCTCTCTGCTTACAGCCACGTCTCTATGAATATATAAAAGAGCTAAGCCACACAGTCTTTCTTGCGTCATTGTTGATCTCGACCACTCCTTCAATCTCCGGAGAGCCGAAAACGATCTTTCGCACGGCACGGAACCAACAGGAGATGTTAGAATAAGTTTGAAAATCTCATGAATATTGGGGAAATATTGACTGTCTGCCATCTTTGCGGCATCCGTTAATGTTACTCTCCTGTCTTTCTCAGGAAGTTGAAAACATTTGGTTTTCCAAACTTCTACTTCAGGCTCGAATGTAGCTCCATTTGGTAAGTCTGGACCATAGAAGAGCTTAATTGAATTCACCTCAGATCTTGTTATACTGCTAACACTGCTAGGAAGAAGTCTATACCCAATGAGCATTGATTCAGATGTATCAGGGAAGCGATTGTTGAGCTCTGTCACAGCGTGATCAATGAAAGGGTAGTACACGTTTCTTCTGAAGTATGCCACAGCGCTGTCCTGTTCCGCAGTCTGCATGCCAGCATTGCTTCTGTAGGTGCTTCTTATTGCGGTTCTAGGTTTATCAATTTGGGCATCCACCTCGCCTGCAACTGTTTGAACTCTTTCCCATAATTCTTTAAACTTGTCTTCACGTCGTTGCGCAGAAATCGTTGTGCGAAGCAGCTTGGCTGTTTGATAAGCCTTCAGAACGTCACAGTTTGGAGATTGCAAAGACTTCGTCAGAGGATCACAAAAGCTCAGAATGTACTGACTAACGACCAAGCAAACAATAAAACTAGAGGACTGTAAAAGTCTGAGGTAAGATGAAGCTTTCGCCCTCGAATCAGTGCCAGAGCTCTCTGCAACAATATCTTGCAGTGCAAGGTATATGGCTTTGTATTTGGCCGAGACACTGGACAGTGTTGCCAATCGAGCCGACCACCTTGTCTCACACAGTACTGGGACTTGCCTTGATGACGATTTACGAATAAGCGTATCACTTAGTTTCGAAGTTTCCTCCTGTTCTAAGTTTTCTTCTAGTTCTTCTTCTGGTTCTTCTTCTTCCTTGTCTTCTGCTGTAATCAATTCAGCTATGTCTCCTGCTATCAAATGCCTACAAAGGATAACTTTTCTTTTTGGACTGCCTCCTAGAAACCACGTCAGTGTTCCTAACGAGTTAAACAAGTCCTGAATTAAAGGGACTTGCCTACAAGAAGATGCAATAACCAAATTCAGTCTATGTGACCGACAATGCTGGTATATAGCCTTTGGTTGTAACTGAAGAATTCGAGCAGAGACACCGGAAACTTTTCCTGACATAACTGCAGCACCGTCGTAGCCCTGGCCACGAAGATAACGAATATCCAAATTGCACTCTTTCATAAAATTGACAATAGCATTGAAAATAGACAGAGCATCTGCACAATCCAATTTGACGAATCCTAAGAACTCTTCTCTCACTTGAACCTGACCGGGTACAGAGTCGTCAACAAACCTGATACAGACTGACATCTGCTCTACGTTAGCTGTATCTGTGCACTCATCCGCCATCAACGAAAACCATTTAGCGGCATGAGCATCTTCCAGTATTTTGTCTCTCACCTCAACACCGGCTAACTCTATCAGCTCATTTTGTATTTTCGGGCTCTTGTAACAGGCGTTCTTCTTTCCGTGCTCTAGATGACTTTTCAGAGTAGGATTGAACTGAGACTGCCAATGGAGGAAGTATTCAAAGTTACTGGATTCTTTTCTCAGAACTTTGTCCCAACTGTGACCCCGAAAGGGAACATTTCGCTGACCGAGAGCAATAACGACATCTATTACAGCTAGAATAATTGCTCGATTACGTTTGACTCTCTCTTCATATTCTTTAGATCTGCTGGTACAAATATCATTTTTCTTTCCTTCGACCACATTCTTGAAAGATAATGCTTTTATGCAAGCATTCTTGTGAATTTCACTTTTCTCATGACAAAGCAGTACACCACGCTTTACTCCAACTGCGTTCTTCCAGTCACAAAAGCCAGTTGTCTTGAAAGCAGTAGCAGACAGTGACTCATCACCAAACAGCACACAGTAGCAACAAAAGCAGGCGTCAGTACTAGGAGAATATCTCAGCCATCTGTATTGACTCTCCCACTCTGGATTGTAACGACGGCCGCCCGTGCTCTGAAATTTACAACCGGTGGGTGGACACCATTTATTTTGCAGCAGGCATATCTTGTCAACGTCGGAAACGACTCTGCCTACGTAGTAGATCGGATCATTCACTGACACTTCTTTGTCATGAGCAGTATCTACAAAGAAAGTGTTTACAAGCGCTACGGTATTACCACCTGTTTCAGTAGAATATGTATAATATTATATGAACCTTATTACATATTCTTAGCATCTATGACGATAACACATTGTTCGATATCGCTCAGTAATTCGCGTCTACTAGGATCACATTTAGCATTGGTACTATACCTTCTGCAGAATTCACTACAGTCTCAAACGGGGACGCAGAATGTACAGTTTCAGGCAGATCGCTTAAATCATCGGAAGATGTCCTGATGAGAAGAACAAGTCACGTACCCCAAAGGGGACCCCATACTTCTGCAGAACAACTTTCTTACCCAAGACATTGCAAAAGAGATAGTTGCTTCTTTTTCTTTCTCTTAGATGGTGGCTCCATCTTACTTGGCAGTCAGCTGTAGGTTTCTCGAGCCACGTGTCTTGCAAGTGCTTCACGTGCCAAGAACGTGCGCTAAAGTTGAGTATCAGAGAGTTTACGCACGCGGTTTCAAATTTGAAAAGAACACGATAGCAGATTTTGTTAGTGCAGAATGTCATATCTTCTGCTCCTAACCTACATGCAGCAAAATTTTTGCAACGCCACACCCTTTTTTTTTTACCGAGGCAACTGCCTCGGTTGCCTCATGCCTAGTTACGTCGCAACACCCATTCAAATAATTTGCATCTGCTGATGATCAGTGTCGTTGCCAAACGTAAACTTCCTGTTTATTATCAACAATGAATAATCGTTGATTGTTTTATCAAATGCATTGCAAGTACAAGCAGAATAAAATTGCAGATTTAATGATATTTTTCATTTTAGAGTAAAAGTTACAACTCATTCGCCCACGATAATTTGACACATAATATTCAATATGTGTTAGGCGGTATCGCTGTATTCGGTATTGGTGTAACAAAGGACCTGCATGAGATACACAAATATGGAATCTTGTTACTCGAACTAGTTGGATCACATAAAATTATTCTAGTATTTGCAAGTGTCTAGCATTATAAAAATTACATATTTTTGTAATATGGGCTACTTGTCGGTCTTACTATATATGTCCGTTTCAACATTCTAAACACTTAACATTCACAACCTATTTACGTTTAGATTAAAAATTTCTTGGTCTCTTTACAACAGAGTCTTAGAAATTTTTGCAATTTTTTGCCATTACATTTTGGAATTTGCAAAGCCAAATGCTGCAAACTCTCTAGCAAGTGTGGCGCAGCGTCTCTATAAGTCTTAAATGTGTGGTATATTGACTCGATGTTCTCCCTTGATTGTGATTGTTATCTTAGTTTTGCAACAGCATTAGTTAAAGGGAAACATTATTGTTTTAATAACTCAATGTGTTTATAGTAAGAGTCTAAACCTTTATATTAATCGACAACATTACATATGAAATTTTATTGCTAAATATATTAGCCACGTTTGTTGTACAGCTGCTAATGTCTAAACTACCTTGGCGTCAGAACAACATTTCTAACGCAATTTCAAGCACCACTACCGCTGCACAAAGACACAGATCTGCATCACGAAACTGCAGACTCTTTCTACGTCAACTCTAAACTAATCGCAAAGCGTCCAACACTACTGTCAGTTCTTTAGCAAACGAGCACTACACTTAGTACAGTTTGATTGGAGGTTCCGGACACAGGTCTGTCTCTTTTGTGTCATCCGGTGCCAGCGGACATTTGTTTGTGTCCATCACCCATTTGATCCAATCCATCAGATTCAGCACATGTGTAAATATGCCGTACTTCCTGGGCTGTCCACACCCTTCTCCCCAACTGACTATTCCTACGACAACGTAACTGTCATCTTCGCTTTCCTTTTGCTTATTGCGTTTACAAAAGAGAGGACCTCCTGAATTACCAACACAAGTGTCATTGTTGCCAGTACCGTCTCCAGCGCAAACTGTATAATTTGTGATATCTTTTTGAAATTGAGGCGAAGTGCTGTTTATGCAAATGCTTTTGTCTGCAATGGGAAGATGAAGTTCTTTCATGGATGTCGATTTTGCGCTTGAATATCCACCTAGTTCTCTCCTATCTGTAACTATCCATCCTGCTACTATACACTGGGTCCCCGGTTGGTAATAGATGTTGTCCTGTTGAGTTGGCAAACAAACTTTTCGTACGTATGGAGAGCATTTGACATAGCAATGCAACTGTAGCAGAGCGATGTCTCCACTAAATGAGATTGGATCATAGTGCGGATATATGAAAATTTTTCTAAGAATGAATGTTTTCTCGCTAAATTCTTTTACAAACCTCTGCGTGTCACCGACAACAACTAAGAACTTCTCAATGTTGTGAGCAAAGAAGCAGTGAGCTGCAGACAAAATCATACGTTCGCTAATCAACGCGCCTCCGCAGTGAAAAACGGGATTGCCTCGTTCAATCCTGTAGATGGCAACCACCCAAGGCCACGCACCTGTTTCCGAAAGACACACGTGATGGTGTTTGTTTCTACATGCTGGAGCGACAGCTCTACCACACGTTTTGCAAAAGTCTAAAACAGGCGCCGTAAAAGACAGTTGTACCAGATTATATATCAAACAAAATCTTACCAACATTAGTTGTAAATGCTTTTCTCAATGCAAATCCTAGGTTAGATGCGTTTCTCACTTTAAAATGATAATCGGGATTGGACGCGAGCGTTTCCAGTGCTTTCGAGTCAATTCTTTTACCTTGCTGCCCAACTCCAAAGGCTATAGTGTAAATTTCTATTCCTTTCTCTTTCTTTAGTTCGTTTGCTTCTTTTATTGGGTCTCCTGCCCAATTGTTTACACCGCCAGAAAACAGAAATATGGCTTTTTTACATTGTGGTCTACTTATTGGAAGCACTTTTTCTCTAACGAATTTCAATACTTTCCTTACTGCTGTTGCACCTCCACAAAACTTAGTCTTGTTTATTGCGTTAATCGTTTCAACTAGAGTTGCCTTTTCTCCCAGATTAAATATGGGATGCACTCTGTTATCGTATGTGATGAGAGCTACTCTCGCAGTATCATTTCTAGTAGCATTGTTGTTGATATTAAACAGAGCTGCTGAGCGACCCACGAAGTCCAGACTGTCATTGAAGTTTTCTTCGCCTACGCTTTTTGAGCAATCTGCTATATATATTAGATCAATGCATCCTTCTCCAACAACCACTGTACGGCCTCTGCAATCTGGTGACGCAGGAAGTTTATTGTCAGTCTCGGTGGGCAAATTTGTTTCAACAGTTGATGCGAAAGCAGTTGGGCTTTGAACAGTTGAAGCGCAAGCAGTTGGGCTTTGAACAGTTGAAGCGGAAGCAGTTGGGCTTTGAACAGTTGAAGCGGAAGCAGTTGGGCTTTGAACAGTTGAAGCGGAAGCAGTTGGGCTTTGAACAGTTGAAGCGGAAGGATGATTGTCAATAACGCAGGCTCCCACACGGTCAGTAAATGTTTCTTTTAGTTGAAATGCTAAACCCAATGGAGACTTGAAGTCGCCTGCAATAATTTGTACATTGTATTCATTCAAAGTGCGAACTAGATTAGCAAAATACATACTTTCACAGTAACCTTCCTTGCCATTCCAAAACGTGTTGTTTTGCTTATCAACCATACAAGTACGCAAGTCTGTTCCATAATATGTAAAGCCAGGTTTACAGCCAAATGAAGCAAGACGCCCTTCCGCAAACGACTTTATTCTACGTATTCCATTCTCCGGTTTTCCAGGATCCGGACAAACGTGAAGATTTTCTAAACGCAGTTAAGCCAGAGTAGAAAATTCACTAAAAAATTCTAAAATTAGGCGTACTGTGACAATTGTGCTCTGTAGAGTGTGGCTTCCAATCGAGATCTTTAGTGCAAACGCGATAAGGAATGCCATCCAAGTTATACCCTTCTGGACACGTGTAATTCACTCTTGATCCGACGAGAAACGTTGCTCTGTTCTCGTCATCTTTAAACGATGTCACTCCTCTTGGAGTAGGAGGCGGAGGTGGAGAGGTACAGAAATAGTCTGCAATAAATTATGTCTCATTGGCAATTTGATGATTTCTTAGACATGACTTTAATTAACGACACCTTCACATTGTGATGGGTTAGTAGTTATGTTCCACTTGCCATTGCAATCGCACAACGCTGGCAATAATTTGAGCGAATTCGAAAGCTTATATCCTTGTGTACAGTAGAGACTCACTTCTTCTCCGATTGCCACATTGGTAGATGCATTTGAAACTTTCATATTCAATGGCAAAGTGCAGGAACTCACAGCTATCAAAGAAACAAATGATAAAAGGAAGGAAGAACAACGATATAGTTCCAATACATTTGCATGTAGGAGTGTTTGATGGCGTCCATCTTCTGTCAGAGCAAGATCGCTTATTACTTCCGTAGAGTTTAAACCCATCACAACAAGCATATTTGGCAGTCCTACCAAAATTTATTAGACTCACAAAACCATTTTTGAAACTCTTTGGAATAGGACAATGAAGACCTACACAAAATAGTATTATTACGATAATACTAATGAATAATTTAAATGATTTACCTTGTGCAAGAGCAGCAACGTTTAGTGAAAATCCTTTCCCCCGGTTTCGTCGATTAGAATAAAATTCGATTGTAAGTCCAGGTGTGTTTCTAAATGTTAAGGATTTGTTTCTTTTAGTCTTTCCATAGTACTTATGTACTTGGCGGTCCGATCTAGACGCTTCCAAAGATTTCTGAATGATCAGTTTGTCTCCTGATTCTGCAGTACCGACAACCTCGATGTTGACACGTGCTGATAGTAGTAAATTCGCACTGCTGACGAACATCCATATGCAGTCCAATTTGTTCGGATACTTTTTTGGAAAGTTAGGAGACTGAATCTGCTCTGATTTTCCCTTACCTGGGTTCGTATAAAACAGATTTCCACAATCTAAAATTAAAATATTTTATTAATAACAGACCTGTTATTACCAGCAGTTTTGCAATTACCAGTAGCTTTAAAAGATGCGCTTATCAAAGGATTCTGCCCACAACGATCTGTTATAACGTTTACCGTCATTGAACTCCCGGATGATACAACATCTGTCGGACTGTCGCCTTCTCTGCAGCTAACAATGAGTGGAGACTTCTTTGAAGTACCATTATAAATTTGAACTTTGTCTCCAGATCCAAGAACAAATTTTGAGAACGTAAGTCTGACTCGCTTGCTTGCAACAACAGTTAACACCCACGTGCAGTTCATGCATGAAGACACCTGCTGGTCAGGAAATCGAGATGGCTCGTCCTCAGAAAAGATCGGTTTTCCGCATATCTCTAAAGCTACACACAGCGACAATTGCGAGTGAGCGGTACCGTGTTGATCAGGTGATTAGTGGTGTTTGTGCAACAGGCGCGTGACTAGTACAACAAAGAAAACGAAAGTGTACAGTTCGACAAGACAGCAACTAAGCTCAATTGTTAAGTGCGTCTGAACCTCGCAGAAACTTACCAGAGCATTGACACGACGAGCATTTGCTTCTACCATTGCAGGTGTCACTTTCTGCCAATGAAACCTGCAGGCATGCTAGAGCAGTCACTCCTAGAATGAGGAAACTGAGTTTCATCTCTTTGGTGAAGTTCCAACAAGCCGTAGAGTTGTATTTGACTGCAGCAAATATTTGTCGCCAATTGTCTCCTCGAATTCTGCAAATGGAGGAGGGGTCTTGATAAATCTACTGATGAGTTAGTGATGAGTGCCAATGACCTCACCAAGTGGGAACCGTCGTCGATCAAGCGTAACACCTAAAGCGAGTTAGTCTGAATTACAAACATCCTGCAGATTGCATGTAAATTGACTTCACTTATCATACTGTTATACTAAGTACCAACCAACTAACTGTACATATTAACAACTATTGCAAGATAATGCAATTATCCGGAAACTGCAAGCAGACTACATTGTCTTGCATAAAACTCTGAACAGATAGTAAGGATAGGCAGGCTTTTAGTATATCTGTGGGAAATCAGTGTAGAACTAGACTACAAACCACAAATCTAACAAAAAAACTACAAAAATTGATTGCAAACAGAATTACTTATTCAATCTAATTTCGATACTGATATTGTAATCGTATAAACTAATTTAGTTGAGTTGAAAAATTTTGTGTCGACAGGGCACCTCAGTTACTCTTCCGACATTGCACGAGCTCCCTGTATAATTAATTAAATAGAAGCGACAGCCATCATGATGAAGCTCGCTTGGAAATGGCATGCAGCAAACGGCTTTTGTGGAGGCAGGTTTGAAACAACATTTTGTTGATCGATGTTGGAGTATTCAACCTACCGACATCTATATTTCAACCTACCAACAGACACCAGCAGGCTAGAACGCTACTAAGGATATATTTTACATTAGTCTCGCGTAGCCAGACCCTTTCCGCCTGGTCACACTTCCCGGCTCTGTACTTATTACTCCACTGATTTTTTCATGCAGGTGGTTGCAGCAAATTAGCACATATCTTCATGGAAAGACACACCTTCTTGCTAAACGACTTTTTATACAGCACACACAATAAATTGGCTACGCTGCAGAGTAACCTACGCTCTACTGAGGTTTTGTATTATGTGCAACGAAAGTCAAAAGGGGAAGGGCTGGCTGCGTGAGACTACTGTACTACCGTATTCGCCCGTAATAACGATCTGGGCGTATAGAAAAGAAATACTTTTTTCTGGGCATATCCTAGGGCATGGGCGTTATTTTGGTCCTAGGCGTATACATGGTCACTAAATGTTGTCGTCTGGCCAGTCATCATCTAAATACTTGAAGACAGAAATAGCACAAATGCTTGCAATTATCCACTTCCAAGATCTAAGGTACTGGTATCCATTCAGCATCAACATACACGCAGAAACTAAACACTATACACACGTGGTCGGACTGAAGCCCATCAAAAGCATCAGGGGCGGTAATTGCAACGAAGACATGAGTCTAGCGGCAAGCACTCTCACTCAACATTGACACCAGCTCATCAAACGCACACAGACGGAGACGAATGTTCTGCGGACCCATTTTGTTTTGTCTGCGCGTGCGTATTACGGGCTTATACTTGCGGATGGGCGTATATACGGGCATGGGCGTTATTTCGGTATGGGCGTTACTACGGGCGAATACGGTATCTGTTCATGGCATCAATGGTTTCAACTTCATTTGGTAGGTACGTACAATTTAGTAAATTTTTAATAAACAGCGAAACTATGCTTACATATTCAGCGGTACACTTCTACTATTCTAGATACAAATTTGATCACAGTCTGGAAATACGGTATCCAGGTAATTTGTAAACATTAGTAGAGTGCGTTGACAGTTTCGTGATCAGCGGCTTAGTATACTGCTGTATGTGGACTTCGTATCTATCTACATTGTACAGTATACTTGTACAGTTTGTGTCTGTCCAGTGTCCCTAGATCAGCCTCGCAAGTTGGGGCCGGGGCATGAAAAGTCGTATCCGGAGTACATGAACTGCTTGCAAAAATTAATTTTGAGCTTACAGTTGGAGGGTGCAATACTCTCTCGGCCCTTCCAGCTCCGCCGCTTGCCGCTAGAGATATACTGATATCTTATCCGGGTCTTTGCTATACAATACTTCTAGCGCGAGGAGGATAAGGTCTGGACGCTAGCGGCTACTGTACTGCACATGGGTTGTAGGCTCTGTCACTCTGCATATGAATTTTGCAGCAGTACAGTAGACCGATGGCACATCGCACGTTTGCACGACGGTTCGTCATCTCTCTGTTGCTGCTTCTTCTCGTTTTCCTTCTCTCTCTCATTCTACTTCCTTGTATATATATTCTTACTTCTAAATTTTTGAAGCGTTTTATGGTCATCTTCGTTGTTGTTGTCAGGTTTCTCCAATGAGAAGAGCCGGGAAATTCAAAAGATGGTAACAGTGACGTCATCGGACGACACACTGAAACGCAATTGCCGGTCGATTCTGGTGCTCGGAGCTGCTACATTGACCAGATTCCACGCTTCTCGTTGTTTGGCGCTGCGCAAGAATGTCGACGTTATTGGAGTGGACAATCTGCATGGACGTGACAACCGGACGAAGACAGAGCGCGCATTTGATCTCTACCGGTTGGGCATATCAATTCATTCTGTCGACGTTTGTGAGGAAGGGTATGTAGCCGAACTTGTGGAGCAGCACGGAGTGTCGTGTTTTGTGCACGTGATTGATGATGAGGTCAGTCTGTCTGGAGGAGGTGGTGGATATGATGTGGCTGCACAGTTTGAGTGCTTGGCTCACAGTCTTGAGAAGATAGCAGGGAAGGTGAAAATGAGCTGCATTTGTTAATTTTATTAATTGTTGATTGTATAATGTGTGTGACTGTGTTTGTTGTCTGTCTGTTTGTTGTCTGTGTGTCTGTCTGTCTATTAGTGTTTAACAATACCTATGAGGACTGGTTTATCTTTTAAAATTTGTGATTAAGTGAAAGTGAAATCTTTCCTTTTTGTCTCATGTCTGTCTGTCTGTATGTTGTGATTGTCTGTCTTTGTCTGTCTGTCTGTCTGTATGTTGTGATTGTCTGTCTTTGTCTGTCTGTCTGTCGTCTGCTTGTCGATTTGTCAAATCCATTATTTTGCACGTCAATCCTACATCTGGTAAACAAAATGGCAAACTACATAAAATGTCAGCTCAGTGTACAACCCATGACTCATATTTAGAAGTTCAACCTATCTGGCTTACATTTGATATTTGTACATATACGCTATCAAAGCTGATAAGGTAGCTAAGTTTAGCAAGCTTTCTCTTTATTACTGAATACATCAGCATTACATCTTTGAGATGTTACGGCAAATAGACATCTCCAATATGTCTTGATTTTGATGGAGTGACCTTGCAATCCTTGTCTCTTGAACGTGACAGATATTCAATTCTTGTGGAGAACCGTCTGGCCTTCGTGACCCCAGTAACCGAAATGTTCCAGCACTAGTGGTATCTGTTTAGGATGTCACCCGGGTACAGTTCCGAGCTGTTTCTCTTTTTCTTAAGGCTGTTACCCCGCTTGTCTTGGCAGTGCTGAACAAACTATTCTGTTAGTTCCAGGGATGAGCGATTATCTGTCTGTTGATCTGCTGTCTGTTGTCGGTACGCGCGCGTGTATGTGTGTGTGTGTGTGTGTGTGTGTGTGTGTGTGTGTGTGTGTGTGTGTGCGCGCGCGCGTGTGTCTGTGTCTGTGTGTGTGTGCTTGCGTAGTGTGGCGTCTGTGGCTCAGTTGGTTAGAGAGTTGCGTTTGGAGAATGGTAACAGCCAGGATGTTGAGGTTGTAGGTCTGCGGACGAGAACAGACGTAATTTCCTTGGGAAAGACATTTACACACAGTTGCCTCTCTTGACTCAGGAGTATAAATGAGTACCTGGTTTTTGACTGGGGGGGGAATAGACCTCTGGCTTGGCAGAACATCACGCAATATATACGGGTTTGTGTGGACTTGAAGTCCAGTTCCACGGCTGCACCGGAGTCAGTGCCCTTCGATGCTCTGGCCATGCATCAAGGGGTTTGTCAGTGCGGCCTAAAACACCGAGTATTCCCGGGGTCCCTACCTAGAAATAGGCAGGAGGTGCTATCTTCAGAACCTTGCAAAGGACATATCCATATTCATGTGTGTGTGTGTGTGTGTGTGTGTGTGTGTGTGTGTGTGTGTGTGTGTGTATGTGCGTGTGCGTCCGTGTGCGTGTGCTCGTGTGTGTGTGTGTGTGTGTGTGTGTGTGTGAGTGTGTGTGTTTGTGTGTGTGTGCGTGCGTGTACATGAACCCGTGCGTGCGTGTATGTGGCGTGTTGGGTGTTTATGCACGTATGTGTTGGCGTGCATGCGTGTGACGTGTGGGGTGTTTATGCACGTGTGTGTGGGCGTGCATACGTGTGGCGTGTGGCGTGTGGGGTGTTTATGCACATGTGTGTGGGCGTGCATTCCTGTGTTTGCTTGCAAATGTGCGTCAATATGCGTAAATGCGTGTGATGCTGTGCGTTAGATATTTTGGTATGCATACTGCTGCTCCAACTTATAGACACAGAGAAAATGGAGTGTGTTTTAAGAAAAAGGTGCTTGGCCTTGGGTGGCAGCAATTTACAAGAAAACTTCAAACAACCAAGTATTCCACTGCGGAGGCGCTCTTACTAGCGACTGTTTTATTCTGAATGCTGCTCATTACGCTAGTAGCTTTAAGCTTGACATTCTAACAGTCGTCCCCGGCGACACGGAGCGTTATTTCAAGAGAATACAGCGAGAAAACATTTTCTGTTGATCAAATCCAAGTCCATAATAGCTATAAACACGACAGTGGAAGTTTAAACTATGACATCGTGCTGTTACAATTGAAATGCAATTTATCTTGTTCTTCGTACGTTCGAAAAGTCTTTTTTCTCGCCAGAGAGGACTTTGGCTACTACCGAGCAGGAACACGCTGCATTGTAGCAGGATGAGAAGCTACTGAAAGGGGAGAAATAGGAGCAAAACATACTCCAAAACTACCAGCTTGAAATAACTGCATCTTTCCGATTGCAGATAAGGGGCGTGTTTAGCCATCACATCTGGTTATGTCAAACATGATATTCTGAGTTCACGTAGCGCGTGAACAGGCGGTAGTATCCCGTATTACAGAACGCCTGCTCGTGCATCTCACGGCGGCATGTCTGTCCCCGAGGCTCCGTCTAACAACCGAACTGTAGTTCTCGTTGGAAGAACGGGAGTAGGAAAATCGGCCTGCGCAAACACTCTGGCGGGTGCCGATCTATTTGAAGAAAGCAATTTGTCTGCGAGCCAGACGAAGCTTGTCAACAGCCAAACTATTCGTGTGGATCGCTCGGGTAAAGAATACAAAGTGAAGATTGTCGATACAGTCGGTATCGGTGACACCGAACTATTGCCTGACGAAGTCTTGCAGCGACTCGTGTTCGCCTGCAACGAGTGCGTGGAAGGGATCAATTCCGTGTTTTTTATCACAAAAGATCGCTTTACCAAAGAAGAAGCAGATGCGTGGGACGTTATGTGGCAAGTTCTATTTGGAGCAGAAGTCTTGGAGTATACCAGCTTCATCCGAACAAACTTTTTGCGTTTTCGAGATTCGGTGGCAGTAGCAAACAACAAAGAGCAGTTACAGAAAACCAACAAATATGCAAAAAGAGTTTTGCCTAACGTTAAGTACTTTTTGCATGATGACAATCCTCCTTCTGAGTACGACGGCAAAACTACTCGTGAAGATTCACGGGAAATTTTGCTTAAACATCTGATCGTCAATTGTGCAAAAGTATTCCATCCGCCGGTTCTCCGTGAAATCAAGGAAAGAATTTCCGAGCATGCAAAGGCACATCAGGATGCAAGAGATAAGATACGACAATTGGAAGCTCGGCTGGAAGAAACTTCTAGTGAAAGAGAACAATTAAGGATTCGTGCAGGTCTAGCGCAGGCTAACAATAATACAGCAATAGACAGGAATCTTGTCAATAGAGTACTATTGACTGTTGTGGTGCGCCTTGTGCAGAGAGAAAGAGAACGACAGGAAAGAGAACAAGCTGAGAGGCAAGGAATGTTTGAATTGTTGTGTGGAGCATGTAGTTGTTCAGTGATGTGATTTGATTTGCTATTACTGCAAAACTTTACACTGCATAGAGTAACAACAGTATTTGTGTGTGTGTGTGTGTGTGTGTGTGTGTGTGTGTGTGTGTGTGTGTGTGTGTGTGTGTGTGTGTGTGTGTGTGTGTATTTGATATGTAGATATTGCAATAGCATGCATGCAGTATTGACAATAGAGTCCACGTTCGCGACAGGGCCAGTCTTTTATTCGAGCACGGCTTCTAATTCGATCACGGTCTGTTATTTCCGGAAATATAAATTTGTAGTGATCTAACGTTAACTAATCTCTCTATATTGACTGACTATAATAAACACGTATGTGAAATAATGCAATAACCTGTAAAATTAATATAAACAAATCAGTAAAATTCATCCTGTCATTATGTACGAAAATGGTCTACTCAGTGGCGTAGCCATGCTCTGAAGACTGGAAAGAACAGCTAGCTAGCGAAGTACGCCGCCATGCATTGTGAATGAAATTTGAGGCAGAATCCATTCCCTAGCTAGAAATGCCTTCACTTCCACCAGCACCAGCGGTACCCCATGCATCAAGCTGCATCTAAGCTTCAGCTTTCTGGCTTTGTTTAGGTCTGCAGTGTTAACTGCACGATCTGTAGATCTATATTAATTAAGTCAATGTCTAGTAACCTAGTAACGAACGTCGTGACTGAAATCTTTGGAGGCTCCCTACCTATGTCACTGTTCTCCTGTGCTGTTCGCATGCATAGTCTTGAAACAGTCAGTCTAGAAAGTCCAAAGACTGGCATAGCAGCCAGTCTGTGGTAGCAAATCAAAACCTTCTGTGCGATCTGATCAGATGACGTGAGCAAGCTGCTAAAAATGAAGTGCTCTAGCTACACCTTCGAGCGCTATTCTAGCCCTTGTTGTGCTTTACACCTTGGTGTAAAGCTATACACCTACTCACTGTTAGAACTAAAGTGCTATATTGACACCTTTCAGTGCTATTACTGACAATGTAAAATTTTGCTCCGATATCGGTGCAAATTTTACGCCAGGAGGTGTAGCAATAACACATTACCTGCCTCGATTGCAGAGAATTCCGTCTACATACATGTGAGTGACTGAGCGTGGATTGCCAGCGACATTATGGAAAAAGACCGCGATGCAGAGGTACCGTATTTACATTAATAATTGCCATGTGCATAGCGCTCAACTTCCCAACTTACAGACTAGGGGTTTGTTGCAAAAACCGATTGCGCCTCGTCGCGAGCCGTCCGTTTTCGTCTACGGTGTCACCTTCCTTCTTTGCGAGATGTACACACTGCATTCGTGCGTGATGCCTGCACTACACGTACTGAAAGGAGATTCCTCATGGGTGACAACCAAAGTTGCCAACTCACACGCACTAACTTGCGTGAGTCTCACGCAAGTTTTTTCAGGTCACATCCTCACACGCAAGGAACCCAGATCTCACGCAACTTCTAGATTGCTGGAACTAGATCCAGGCAGACATGTACAGTGAACCTGTAGCTACACACCGTAGATTACGCAAAAATCTGTAGTGTCTGATAGTAACTACTGTAAACTCTAGTCCGGAAATCGAGGACGCATGCAATAGTCCCGTATATTGCAGCTCGCGATACATATGCAAATGGTTGAATATTACGCCACACGCTCTTGAGGAAGCGACCAACAGTGAACACCCAGCAATATAGTTTACTGTTATAAAAAATTACGTATTTAGTTGTTTGTGGCCACGCCCATATGCAGATATAATTACCGATGAAAATCTGAGATCTCACGCATTTCCGGATTCCTAGTTGGCAACTCTGGACAACTAGACTCGTACCCAGTCCTCCTCCTCGCTCGCGCTCCACGTGTTTGGCACGTGCTTTCTCTTCCACTCACCAGGAGAACTGGTAACATATTATGTCACGTGAAGAACTAGTTCTTCAAACGTGTATGTCACGTGAAGAACTAGTTCTTCAAACGTGTATGTCACGTGAAGAACTAGTTCTTCACGTGGTAGGTTTTCGGTGTATTGATTGGTCAAAACTGCAACGCGAGACGAAAAAATGTTGTCACTAGGGCACGCGTAGGATCCTATTAGAATGCATTGAGTCGCAATTAGGCCACAAGAAAAAAATAGTTGTTTGACAGGAACTTCCGCTCAAAATTTCGTGCGCGCGCGCATTTTATTTTTATATTTTATTATTGATGTAAACTACAATGGTGCACTGATTATTTATTAAATATTTTAAATACTACTATTAAAACACTAGACAAGAACTATTAAAAGTCATCTACTTGTAATCTAGTCCTTCTCCGCATCTCTTCCTCCTCTTAAAGATCAGTACAATCACTAGACACACATTCAGACGAAGGAGAAGCTAGCCCGACGAACAAACCATCTAGCGTTGACTGGGAACAGAACCGAACAAACCGACTAGGAACAACCGTAAAAACACCAAAAACTACACTAACGGACAACAGGAAAGAGCCTCCACAACAGCAGACTCTCTTTGACAAGCTCATGGCTGACACGATGCGCGCTATAAAGAACCCGGACAAAGCCCGGATGTTTAGCGGAGATGCATGTAGAAGAAAATCTATCACAAATACAGCCTATTAAAATGATACACATACCTGAATAGAGCAGAAGTCTGTTGTTCAGTTTTTTAGACTACAAATATTTGCGCATGCGTACAAATAAATAATAAATCCGTGCGGAGCCGAAAATCGGTGCGCGCGCTCCTGTCAAACAACTAATTTTTTCTTGTGGCCTTGCCTTGACAAGTAGACGGTTAGTAGCAATGGCTGTCGTCACGCAAGGAGCAAACTCACTAGTGTCTCTGCAACGACGTCTTCTCCAGCCGGAAGTAACAGAGACGTCTCTAGCTGCTCAGTACGAAGTGAATGGTAGCCAATAGACGACAGGAGCGCGTAGAAGGTGCATTCGCTGCCGCTAGATAGTGAAGCTATAATGTTCATGAAGCGAGGATTTCGCTCGTTGCAACGAAAGCGATCTACTTTGTAACTCTAGTTTCTGAACAGTCCCTAGAAAGAGCGTAAAGCTTCGTGTATTTTGTGTTGGCTGGCGACGTTTAGCGTAGTACTCTCGTGAGACTACTTACTCGACACCATATTATCAGTGCAGGTGGCAACAATTTACAGGATCGGTTTCTAAATATACTAATGAAATAAATGGTCACATGACATAATATGTTTCCTGCCAAAACACGTGGAGGGCGCGCGAGGAGGAGGACTGGTACGATGGACAACCCACCGTATTCACGACCGCCATTTTGAGTCATGTGATTCTATAGCGTGCTCGTAAAAGTAGACACCTCATCAAGTAAAGCATGTGGTCTCCAAAAAGGGCGCTGGCGGGAAATGGGAAACAATTAATCATATTGGAGTGGCCTAATATTATTGAGTTAGTAGACTAAATAAATGTATAAATAGTACATTAATCAATTTTAAATTAGAATTAAATTTACTATAATTAATTAATTAGAGGAATTTATATAGATTAATTAACTATATTTAAAGCAATTCTTGTACTACTAAAACAGCAACAAACATGTCACTCCAGTTTCAGATGAGTGAATCACTTGTCGAGACTAGATTGGGTGCATCACCTGATTGAAAACAGTGTTCTAATGTATTGTTATGATTAGTTAATTAATTATCTTATTTGGATGCTGCTGTTAGTGGCGAGTAGTTCACTTAACCGGAGTAAGTCGAGTGCTTCACCTAACTGAAAACAGTGTCATAGTGTATGGTTAGCAATATAATTTGGTAACAGTAATTATGACATATTGATTAATTAATTAATGAATTGGATAATGCTGTTAGTGGCGAGTGATTCACTTACACTGACTAAGTTGGGTGCTTCATCTAACTGAAAACAGTGTCATAGTGTATGGTTAGCAATATAGTTTAGTCACAGTAATTATGACATATTAATTAATTAATTGGCTATTACTGTTAGTGGCGAGTGGTTCACTTACCCTGACTAAGTTGGGTGCTTTACCTAACTAAAACAGTGTCATTGTGTATGATTAGCAATATAGTTTAGTAACAGTAATTACGACAAATTAATTAATTAATTAATTAATTAATTGGCTATTACTGTTAGTGGCGAGTGGTTCACTTACCTTGACTACGTTGGGTGCTTCACCTAGCTGAAACAGTGCCATAGTGTATGGTTAGCAATATAGTTTAGTAACAGTAATTATGACATATTAATTAATTAATTACTTGGATGCTGCTGTTAGTGGCGAGTGGTTCACTTATCCTGACTAATTTGAATGCTCCGCTTAGCTGTAAACAGTGTACTAACCTAACCTAACCATCCCTGATCCTCGATAACCTCGCCTAACCCTGAAAGAAAATGATGAGTACTGGTTGAACCGCGGCTTGCATCATTGATTCCTGACGAATGTCCAGTTGTCTCAAGTTTGTGTTAAACACATAACTCTATACACTCTATTTCTGATTACTAGTACTTGCTACCTTGTACTTAGTAACACTGTGTATGCATGGGATGTCTTTTAACCTGTAATGTGGATTTATCAATACATATTTGCTAGAATAATCAGATGAGAATCATTGTCTAGCTTGGTTCAGAGTTCGGACGCATTTTTGTGCTAATCTTTACTGCAAGCATGATAGAGAAGTGGAATGATTCTTGCACAAGATTTTGGTGATGGGGCAGCAAGAAACCAAAGTGGGTGGAAAACGAATGATTGAACTTGAACAGAGATATAGCACTGAGTTTAAAGACATTGATAATTCAGGTATAACTGATATAATGGATTTAGGTTTACTTGTAATGTTGGTAACACCCGGGGATTGCGAAGTGTTGAGCGCTGTGGTGTTCAGAAACTCAAGGTTTAGTAGTGCCCGGATAACGACAACGGTCAGTTGAATTTCGATCCTTACGAACGTCTATCTCGGTCTTTCAACGGTTGTTGCTGAGCGTACAAAAGTATTCGATTACTCTACACTTACTGGTGAGTGAATCTATGGCGCGTAATCGTAATGGGCTTCTTGAGCACGTACACGCATCTAGAGTACTTGTAGTCCAGGGTTCGGGAAACCGGTCGCCAAGTCGCCAAATGGCGATCTCTGTTACAGGAATGGCGACTATAGTCAAGCCTAGGAAGTCGCCATGCCGTAGGAATGGTAGACCTTGACGAAGATCGACTTTACAAATTTCCGAGTTTAGTAGGAGCTTGAAATCTAGTACGGCGTAATCTGGGTACACAGAAACCTCAACTTTTCTGTCTACATGAACGTAAACCGTCCACCCGTCTGTTCCATGGTCTCGATGCCCTGAAGCGCGTGCACAAGGAATGACACTTACCTGCGCCTGGGAAACATTTAGGCAATTAATTAATTAAAGAAACCGCACACTAGGCTCGATTTTGACTAGCTTCCCGTACAATGGCGTGCATTCATCACTTACGAAACTTGAAACGTGCAATAGAGGTAGAACCAAGAGCAATTGTAGCCGAGACCGGTGAATACCAATATTCCCGGAAGCCAGCTACTAGTTTCTTGTAACTACATTTGATGGCTCTGATACCAGACAAAGCTCCTGCAAATGTAGCTGTGGGCGCAGACGGAAATTGTCTCTATCGTTGCTTTTTGCTGGGCACGAAAACTGCCATTGAGAACTACGGCTTCGCACTGTTTGTGAGCTCATGCTCAATACGTCAGTGCTGTAAGGTACACGCGCTGACAAGGTGTCAGGGAAGTCTGGCTTCGCTCTGCCTCACAATCTATTTGTCTAGTGTTACTTATGGTTAAGAACGAAGATAACGGAAATATGGCACGTGTACATGACGTCTGCACAGAGAGACTGGTGGCCCAGACCGTGGCCCAAACTGTTGGTCAGTTGGTCAGTTTATACACTCTAGGATGTCCAAACCCTTGAACCTAGATATTAATCTAGAGAATGAAGCACATTCTGTGCCTGCAAGTGGTTACGTATACATTGCCGCATCATACTATTGAAGTAGGATGAGTGTAACAAAATGTAAGTAGACTGTTTACTAATAACTTCTGAGCATCACAAGTAGGCCTGGCCCACGCACATATATTGAGGGGCGTCGCATAATATGAATTGCTTTGCCGACCAACATTTCTTAGGTTTTTGAACCCTGTTGTACTGTAACTGGATCAATTTACAGTACTTATAATCTAGTATGAAGCAAACTTTGCTTGTTTGATAGTTACAATTAACAGATATGTGATGTTGAGAACTGTTTGGTCATACTACTGCTGAGCATGTGATGGCCGGCTTGTTAATTAATTAATTTGCGAGGTTAATTAACTAATTATTTATTTGATATTTCTAGAAATGCTACTCTTGTTCATGCACGTTTTTGCATTCTATTTTACTGTTTTGAAAATATTTGTAACATTCACTTTTTATTCACTTTCAAACTTGCAGGCAATTGAAACTAGAGGAAGTGCAGAAAAAGCATGTGTATACTTTGTAGAAGTAGGCGGAATTCTAATCCTAATTTTATTAGGACGTACATCATCGCCCTGCAGGGTAACAGTTTGTGTGATCTAACTAAGTATACTGTCAGCCATGTTCACTCTGGTTAGGAGGAACTGGTGTGTGTGTGTGTGTGTGTGTGTGTGTGTGTGTGTGTGTGTGTGTGTGTGTGTGTCAAGTCAGATCCAACCATTTCTTAAAGAATTACTTTTTGTATAATATCTGCTGCAGGAACTACTAGTTGATCGTCTTCTTATTTCGACTGGAAATAGGTGGTCACCCATTATGTCATCCAGTGATTCGGAGCATGAGATGGCCAACGTGGCTTCTCAAATATTCTAAGTATGGCGAATACTGTTTCCTGCTGTTCAACAAAGTCTAAAACTGTTTCATAATTATATCAGCTGTTGGTGATTTTGACACTGTGAGAGAGCTTCTTTTGCTTTTACAATAACTTTTGGCAAAGTAGATTGTGTTGTTTATACTGATTTGAGCATAATGGCTTCTGACAGTAGATGTGGTGTGTACCTCTGGTTCCATTCCCAATTTTCTGATTGCTGCATTGAGTTGCACTTGTATGGCATTACTCGTTGTCATTTTCCTTGCAGCACTTTTTGGTTAAATGAAGTCTGTCTGCAATCAACCTGTTGGGCTAGATCAACACACTTCTTAGTAGAGAGAATCTAATTTTGAGAAGGACTGACAACAATGACATGCAGTTATTCGTACCTGGTTATGGACTCTAGCAAGCCAAAGTTTTTTGGAGTTGTTATAGCTGCTGGTGGGAATTTGTTAAGCCAATTCGTTGGCAATAACTTTGGCACCGTTTCCATTAGAGCAATAGCATTTGTAATCTGGATATGCGTAAAACGTAGCATGCAGTATATTGTGTCATAACAATCAATTCTTACTTGACTGCATGCATATCGTGTACCATGTACTAACTGTCGCATCATTCCATTCAAATTCAAACCAAATTAGAGAATATTCCCAGAGTGGACCCCAGTCATAGATTTACGTGAGTTTCATTATCAAAGCCATTGCGTGCTGTTCGTTTCAGAACCTGTAGTCGTCTCAATTGGTTAGTTGTGATGGTTTCAGCTCACTAACGCAGTTACTGATGTGCAACTTGCTTTGTAGTAGACTATGACAGAAGAGGGTAAATCTACTTTTCGTGTCGACAACACCAGTAACGAAACCACAGTGGACTTTGTGTATGACTATTACGAAACATCTGAAGACGGTAAGAAATGGAAAACTATAATAAACGTAATCTAATTAATTAATTAAACTTTATTTTGTATCTCTAGTTTTGTCCAGTTATCCTTTCCATGCAGTTGTTTGGATGTTACTTTCAATAGGAATTATAGGCAATCTAGTGGTTGTGGTGTGGAGAGTCACACGGAAAAGAGATCAAAGATCGTCTCCTCTCTCAATCCTCATCATCATGCTATCAGTATCAGACTTCTTGTATTGTGTTCACTTGCTTCTTCTGGAGAGTTTAGTGGTTGATGTTCATTTAGACCAAACAAAGCATCTGTCACACAGCTCTGCTCGCAACATGTGCTTAACAAGTGGATGGCTGTCTTGGTTTTCTTGTCTCACAGCTCAGTGGGCAACTTTCAATATTGCAGTTTACTCGTTTCAAGCACTAAGCGGGTTCTGTTCTCGTTGTTGCTGTTCACTAGTTCGCAAGCGAAATTTGGTCATCGCAATCATCTGCCAAGTTTTGATCAACATTGCAGTGATTAGTCTTTACGTGATGATTAGTTACGAAGGCGTCTTTCCTGATTACATTGATAGCCTGTTTGGTCTAACACTACAACATTATCGCAAGGATAACGTCCAATTTAACATTTACTCAAAACGTGAACGTATTACCGAAATTTTTGGACGTTGCACTTTGGCGCAGTCAAATGGATTTGGATATTGCTTTAACTCTAGTAGGTCATTCACTGACGACAAGCAGACAACGATCTACAATTCCAGTGAATGCATATTTACTGGTTATAACGTCATTACTGTTATGTACTCGAACAATATTAGTCCTGCATTAACACTATTTGCATTAATCACAGCTTCTCTAAGTACTGTTCTTACATTGACGTCCGCTTTTCTCTATGTATTTTTGTGTCTAAAGCTCCGTGCAAGATCAGCAAGCATAACTGCAAGATCTGACATGCACAAACTTCAATTGCGTTTGAGTATAATTGTTCTTCTGAACACTCTGTGTTGGATTCCTGTGACTGTACTACATTGGATAGGCAGTCTTGACGAAGCTAATACAACAAATGTGAATTGGCTAAACAATTCTACTGCAGCAAGTGTTCTTCTCATGTCAATCAGTCCAGCAATTAATCCTCTCATCTACACATTCACAGGAAAGAACTTTTTACATTCAATTCGCAGACGAATGAAATGCGACATATCTCTGAGACGGAACAATTCCAACCACCACGACGATCACATTAGAGCAGTTGAACGTTGCAGCTGTATTCCATGCGTTAGATGTGTTTATCGAGATGAAGAGAATGATCCAGGCTACTGGCATACTGAAGATACTTCTGACTGGAATTCTGAGCAGAGTAGACTTCTGCAGTCTACTAGCGAGTCAAGTGAAACTAGTTAAGAGATTCACATCAGCTACTGTTGCATGGCTAAAACAATAAAGAGTAGTCGTTTTCAATGTGCATGTGTCTTTAAATTCTATTGCTGTTGTATGAACGTTTGCTGATAAGATTGTACGCATACTCACTAGATCATATATGTTCTAGACACAAGATCATATGTTAAATGATATTTGCCATCTGGGAGCGTTGATGATTACAATGTTAATATTAATTGATATCAGCGATCAACAGTGATTCTATCCAGTTGCAAACGTGTATTTAGTGTTGTTTTGTATCTCTAAAAATACTAAAATACACGTTTACTATCACGATTTGATATCAACAAAATAGTCTAAATTGCTATTTTACAATATTATACAACTTATACGTTTTTGTTAAAAATTAACTAATTTAAACATGTATAACACTAATTGTAACAAAAATTGTAACCAATATTTAATTAGTTAAAAATTTTAGAAATGCATTGAGTTACGAATGTTACAATCAACTTAGTTAAACGCTGTAATGGCGTAATTACTGTTGAAACGTTAACCAATTTTACAAACACACCAAACTATATTTTCGCTCCAAAACGTGTGTGTGTGTGCGTGCGTGTGTGTGTGTGTGTGTGTGTGTGTGTGTGTCTGTGTCTGTGTCTGTGTCTGTGTCTGTGTCTGTGTCTGTGTCTGTGTGTGTGTGTGTGTGTGTGTGTGTGTGTCTGTGTGTGTGTGTGTGTGTGTGTGTGTGTGTGTGTGTGTGTGTGTGTGTGTGTGTGTCTGTGTGTGTGTGTGTGTGTGTCTGTGTGTGTGTGTGTCTGTGTGTGTGTGTGTGTGTCTCTGTGTGTGTGTGTGTGTGTGTGTGTGTGTGTGTGTGTGTGTGTGTGTGTGTGTGTGTGTGTGTGTGTTGTTTCTCTGCCTGTCTGTCTGTCCGTCCGTCCGTCTGTCAATCTGTCTGTCTGTCTGTCTGTCTGTCTGTCTTTCTGTTTGTCTGTCTGTCTGTCTGTCTGTCAATACATATAATTTTCATAAATGAGCTACAGCACCAAAGCAATAGCTAATCTAGCTACGTGTCCATTACATCTAGTACAAACATGAAAACTGGTTAAAACTATAATTCACACTAAATACACTATGAATAGACGAAAGGGACCTATAGCCCCGGTCTCTAAATGTCTGTCTGTCTGTCTGTCTGTCTGTCTGTCTGTCTGTCTGTCTGTCTGTCTGTCTGTCTGTTTGTCAGTCTGTCTGTCTATCTGTCTGTCTGTCTGTATGTATGTATGTATGTATGTATGTAAGAACTAACATACAATTGCCTCTCTCTCCGGAGTGTCAGTTCTGTCCAGCAAGTATGAAGTATGAAGTATAAAGGACATAGTACAGCAAGTATGAAGTACCTGGTGACATGATAGAGTGACTGATGAAAGTTTAGGGTATAGCAAGTTTAGTCATTGCGGTATCGAACCTGGGCCCTATGGGCTCTTGTAACCAAAAAAAGAAAAATGTCTGTATGTCTGTGAAAGAGAGACTGTGTGTGTGTGTGTGTGTGTGTGTGTGTGTGTGTGTGTGTGTGTGTGTGTGTGTGTGTTTGTGTGTTTGAATGTCTGTCTGTGTCTGTTTCTCTGGTTCTACGTATGACATCTTGTACAAGTTAATATGTTGATGTTTTTCCTAGCTTGGTTGTGAACTTAGACGTATTATTGCCTTTAGACATTATGAACAATCGACTTTCTTGTCGACTCCCTCTGAGAAGTGGTCTGAAACATGTAAGATAACTCAACCAAGGACAAAGAGAGTTGAAGGCAGGTGGCAAAAGAATGAATGACCTAGTCAGAAAATATGAATATGATCTCTTGAATACGAATGTGGGAGGTAATTGATCTTGATACTAATGCAATGCATTATGCAGTTTCTAAGTGCCTTGCTTCGATGAAGGTTATACTCATGTACTATTGTCATGCAAACGCCAAATACCAGCTATAGATGCTGTGATCAAGTATTTATCGGTATGAAATTTTTCTGCAGTTGTCGTACATCTATGTTTTGCAACATATAGACACTTTGCCTCAAACTTACTAGCTGTGACATCTTTGCACTCTTGTATAATACACACACACACACACACACACACACACACACACACACACACACACACACACACACACACACACACACACACACACACACACACACACACACACACACACACACACACACACACACACACACACACACACACACACACACACACACAAATGGATACGCAGTTCAGTAGAGTACTGAAGATAACACCACAAACCTATTTCTAGGTGGGCTTCCAGAGCTACTCGAGTTTTAGGCTGCGCTGACGTACTCTTAGGTACTTGGCCAGAGCATCCAAGGGCACTGACTGTGGCGCAGTCTCAAGAGTAGACCTCAAGCCCATATGTACGCATACTGCATGATGTTCTGCCAAGCCAGCGGT
>NC_085085.1:3705074-3740074 GCF_963422355.1 Corticium candelabrum
AAGTCCATAATAGCTATAAACACGACAGTGGAAGTTTAAACTATGACATCGTGCTGTTACAATTGAAATGCAATTTATCTTGTTCTTCATACGTTCGAAAAGTCTTTTTGCTCGCCAGAGAGGACTTTGGCTACTACCGAGCAGGAACACGCTGCATTGTAGCAGGATGAGAAGCTACTGAAAGGAGAGAAATAGGAGCAAAACATACTCCAAAACTACCAGCTTGAAAGAACTGCATCTTTCCGATTGCAGATAAGGGGCGTGTTTAGCCATCACATCTGGTTATGTCAAGCATGATATTACAAACTACACCGTTTGCGCAGGAGATGGCACCGGCCATAATGATGCTTGCGATGTTGATTCTGGAGGACCTCTGTTTTGCAAGCGCAACAAAGATACAAAATACGGTCTTGACACCTACGTCGTGGTGGGAATAGTCAGCTGGGGGAAGGATGTTTGCTCAACTTGATGGATTGGGTTCAGAACGTGTTGGACATAAACCAATGCAAGCAAGGGTTCAGCGAAGACGCCATAAAAGCAATGTCTTAACCCTGCAGTTAGCTTGCTTTGATGCTAGCATGTAATTTCAGTTTTTGCTAGTTACTTTAGATACTTAACTAGACTCGGTTTGTGCTGAAAATGCATGTTTAGTAGAATACTTCGTGACGGAGTTACTGTACGTAGAAATGTCAAATGGTATGAGAACAAACTTACTGTTGTTGATTTCTAATTAACTCCACTTTATAATTCATACACTATTAATAGAAACTTCCAGCAGTATAACCGTTTACGTTAAAGTTTTGTAAAAATTATCCGGCAGAAAAACCCACATTTGTCAGCACTAAAAGTGCAATAACCTTCGGCTTTTTAACAGACATTTATTATTTGTAGATTTAAAGCAAGCAGGCCTCATATTCAAAGTTAGAATGTAACGTTACATCAAAAAATGCAAATGCAGTAGTCTAAATGTTCTATATGTATAACATGTATCGTATCTGGAATATAATCGACAGTTTACTGTAAGGTCGCTCTTAGATCAATTAGCTTACAGATACAATCTGGTCAACTTATCACACTTTGCCTTTTTTCGAGTGTTCAGCAGTGAATTCAAATGGATCAATTTATTGATAGAGTAACTGAGGTGCTCTGTCGACGCAAAATTTTTCAACTCAACTAAATTAGTTTATACAATTACAATATTAGTATCAAAATTAGATTAAACAAGTAACTCTGTTTGCAATCAATTTTTGTAGTTTTTGTTTTGTTAGATTTGTGGTTTGTAGTCTAGTTCTACACTGATTTCTCACAGATATACTAAAAGCCTGCCTATCCTTACTATCTGTTCAGAGTTTTATGCAAGACAATGTAGTCTGCTTGCAGTTTCCGGATAATTGCATTATCTTCCAAGGTTTGTTAACATGTATAGTTAGTTGGTTGGTACTTAGTATAACAGTATGATAAGTGAAGTCAATTTACAGGTAATCTGCAGGATGTTTGTAATTTCACACTAACTCGCTTTAGGTGTTACGCTTGATCGACGACGGTTCCCATTTGGTGAGGTCATTTGCACTCATCACTAGCTCATCAGTAGATTTATCAAGACCCCTCCTTCATTTGCAGAATTCGAGGAGACAATTGGCTACAAATATTCGCTGCAGTCAAATACAACTCTACGGCTTGTTGGAACTTCACCAAAGAGATGAAACCCAGTTTCCTCATTCTTGGAGTGACTGCTCTAGCATGCCTGCAGGTTTCTTTGGCAGAAAGTGACACCTGCAATGGTAGAAGCAAATGCTCGTCGTGTCAATGCTCTGGTAGGTTTCTGCGAGGTTCAGACGCACTTAACAATTGAGCTTAGTTGCTGTCTTGTCGAACTGTACACTTTCGTTTTCTTTGTTGTACTAGTCACGCCTGTTGCACTAACACCACTAAATCACCTGATCAACACAGTACCCCTCACTCGCAATTGTCGCTGTGTGCAGCTTTAGAGATATGCGGAAAAGCGATCTTTTCCGAGGACGAGCCATCTCGATTTCCTGACCAGCAGGTGTCTTCATGCATGAACTGCACGTGGGTGTTATCTGTAGTTGCAAGCAAGCGAGTCAAACTTACGTTCTCACAATTTGTTCTTGGATCTGGAGACAAAGTTCAAATTTATAATGGTGATTCGAAGAAGTCGCCACTCATTGTTAGATGGAGAGAAGGCGACAGTCCGACAGATGTTGTATCATCCGGGAGTTCAATGACGGTAATCCTTATAACAGATCGTTGTGGGCAGAATCCTTTAATAAAAGCATCTTTTAAAGCTATTGGTAATTGCAACAATGCTGGTAATAACAGGGCTGTAATTAATAAAATATTTTTAATTTTAGATTGTGGAAATCTGTTTTATATAAACCCAGGAAACGGAAAATCAGTGCAGATTCAGTCTCCTAACTTTCCAAAAAAGTATCCGAACAATTTGTGCTGCATATGGATGTTCGTCAGCAGTGGGGATTTACTACTATCAGTACGTGTCAACATCGAGGTTGTCGGTACTGCAGAATCAGGAGACAAACTGATCATTCAGAAATCTTTGGAAGCGTCTAGATCGGACCGCCAAGTACATAAGTACTATGGAAAAACTAAAAGAAACAAATCCTTAACATTTAGAAACACGCCTGGACTTACAATCAAATTTTATTCTAATGAAAAAAAACGGGGAAAAGGATTTTCACTAAACGTTGTTGCTCTTGCACAAGGTAAATCTATTAAATTATTAATTAGATTATCGTAATAATATTATTTCGTGTAGGTCTTCATTGTCCTATCCCAAAGAGTTTTAAAAATGGTTTTGTGAGTCTAATAAATTTTGGTAGGACTGCCAAATATGCTTGTTGTGATGGGTTTAAACTCTACGGAAGTAATAAGCGATCTTGCTCTGACAGAAGATGGACGCCATCAAACACTCCTACATGCAAATGTATTAGAACTATACCGTTGTTCTTCATTTCTTTTTTAAGTTGTTTCTTTGATAGCTGTGAGTTCCTGCACTTTGCCATTGAATATGAAAGTTTCAAATGCATCTACCAATGTGGCAATCGGAGAAGAAGTGAGTCTCTACTGTACACAAGGATATAAGCTTTCGAATTCGCTCAAATTATTGCCAGCGTTGTGCGATTGCAATGGCAAGTGGAACATAACTACTAACCCATCACAATGTGAAGGTGTCGTTAATTCAAGTCATGTCTAAGAAATCATCAAATTGCCAATGAGACATAATTTTATTGCAGACTATTTCTGTGCCTCTCCACCTCCTCCTCCTACTCCAGGAGGAGTGACATCGTTTGAAGATGACGAGAACAGAGCAACGTTTCTCGTCGGATCAAGAGTGAATTACACGTGTCCAGAAGGGTATAACTTGGATGGCATTCCTTATCGCGTTTGCACTAAAGATCTCGATTGGAAGCCACACTCTACAGAACACAATTGTAAAAGTACGCCTAATTTTAGGATTTTTTCAGTGAATTTTCTACTCTGGCTTAACTGCGTTTAGAAAATCTTCAAGTTTGTCCGGATCCTGGAGAACCGGAGAATGGAATACGTAGAATAAAGTCGTTTGCGGAAGGGCGTCTTGCTTCATTTGGCTGTAAACCTGGCTTTACATATCATGGAACAGACTTGCGTACTTGTGTGGTTGATGAGCAAAACAACACGTTTTGGGATGGCAAGGAAGGTTACTGTGAAAGTATGTATTTTGCTAATCTAGTTCGCACTTTGAATGAATACAATGTACAAATTATTGTAGGCGACTTCAAGTCTCCGTTGGGTTTAGCATTTCAACTAAAAGAAACATTTACTGACCGTGTGGGAGCCTGCGTTATTGACAATCATCCTTCCGCTTCGACTGTTGAAACCCCAACTGCTTCCGCATCAACTGTCGAACTAAATTTGCCCACCGAGACTGACAATAAACTTCCTGCGTCACCAGATTGCAGAGGCCGTACAGTGGTTGTTGGAGAAGGATGCATTGATCTAATATATATAGCAGATTGCTCAAAAAGCGTAGGCGAAGAAAACTTCAATGACAGTCTGGACTTCGTGGGTCGCTCAGCAGCTCTGTTTAATATCAACAACAACGCTACTAGAAATGATACTGCGAGAGTAGCTCTCATCACATACGATAACAGAGTGCATCCCATATTTAATCTGGGAGAAAAGGCAACTCTAGTTGAAACGATTAACGCAATAAACAAGACTAAGTTTTGTGGAGGTGCAACCGCAGTAAGGAAAGTATTGAAATTCGTTAGAGAAAAAGTGCTTCCAATAAGTAGACCACAATGCAAAAGAGCCATATTCCTGTTTTCTGACGGTGTAAACAATTGGGCAGGAGATCCAATTAAAGAAGCAAACGAACTAAAGGAAGAGAAAGGAATAGAAATTTACACTATAGCCTTTGGAGTTGGGCAGCAAGGTAAAAGAATTGACTCGAAAACACTGGAAACGCTCGCGTCCAATCCCGATTATCATTTTAAAGTGAGAAACGCATCTAACCTAGGATATGCATTGAAAAAAGCATTTACAACTAAATTTGGTAAGATTTTGTCTGATATACTATCTGGTACAACAGTTACTGTTTTTCACGGCGCTTGTTTTAGACTTTTGCAAAACGTGTGGTAGAGCTGTCGCTCCAGCATGTAGAAACAAACACCATCACGTGTGTCTTTCGGAAACAGGTGCGTGGCCTTGGGTGGTTGCCATCTACAGGATTGAACGAGGCAATCCGGTTTTTCACTGCGGAGGCGCGTTGATTAGCGAACGTATGATTTTGTCTGCAGCTCACTGCTTCGTTGGTCACAACATTGAGAAATTCTTAGTTGTGGTCGGCGACACGCAGAGGTTTGTAAAAGAATTTAGCGAGAAAACATTCATTATTAAAAAAATTTTCATATATCAGAAATATGATCCAATCTCATTGAGTGGAGACATCGCTCTGCTAATGTTGCATTGCGATGTCAAATGCTCTCCATACGTACGAAAAGTTTGTTTGCCAACTCAAAAGGACACCATCTACTACCGTCCGGGGACCCAGTGCATAGTAGCAGGATGGGGAGCCACAGAAAGGAGAGAACTAGGCGGAAATTCAAGCGCAAAATCGACATCCATGAAAGAACTTTATCTTCCCATTGCAGACAAAAGCATTTGCATAAACAGCACTTCGCCTCAATTTCAAAAAGATGTCACAAATTATACAGTTTGCGCTGGAGACGGTACTGGCAACAATGACGCTTGTGATGGTGATTCAGGAGGTCCTCTCTTTTGTAAACGCAATAAGGAAAAGGAGATCGACGATGACAGTTACGTTGTCGTAGGAATAGTCAGTTGGGGAGAAGGATGTGGACAGCCCAGAAAGTACGGCATATTTACACATGTGCTGAATCTGATGGATTGGGTCAGAAGTGTGATTGGCATAAACGAAGCTCCGTTGGCAACTGACGGCCCAGAACCTACTACTGATTGCCCAACAACGGCAACTGCCGGCGCAACAGTGGCAACTCATGGCGCAACAGTGGCAACTGACGGCGCAACAGCGACAACTGATTGCACAACAGTGGCAACTGACGGCGCAGAAGTGGCAACTGACCGCCCAGAGGAGGAAAACCTGTGTCCGGAACCTCCAATCAAACTGAACTAGATGTAGTGATCGTTTGCTAGTGACAAACACAACTGACAGTGCTGTTGGACGCTTTGCGATTAGGTTAGAGTTGACGTAGAAAGAGTCTGCAGTTTCGTTATGTAGGTCTCTGTCTTTGTGCAACGGTAGCGGTGCTTGAATTTGCGTTAGAAATGTTGTTCTGACGCCAAGGTAGTTTAGACATTAGCAGCTGTACAACAAACGTGGCTAATATGTTTAGCAATAAAAATTTTATATGTAATGTTGTCGATTAATATAAAGGTTTAGACTCTTACTATAAATGCATTGAGTTATTAACACAATAATGGTTTCCTTTAACTAATGCTGTTGCAAAACTAAGATAAACAATTACAATCGAGGAAGAACATCGAGTCAACATACCACACATTTGAGACTTATATGGACGCTGCGCCACACTTGATTCTAAGTTTGCAGCATTTGACTTTGCAAATTCCAAAATGTAATGGCAAAAAAATTGCACAAATTTCTAAGGCTTTGTTGTAAAAGGACCAAGAAAGTTCTAATCTAAACATAAATAGTTGTAAGTTTTAAGTATTTAGAATGTTACAACGGACATATATAGCAAGACCGACAAGTAGCCCATATTACAAAAATATGTAATTTTTATAATTCTAGACACTTGCAAATACTAGAATAATTATATGTGATCCAACTAGATTGAGTAACAAGATTACCTATTTGTGTATCTCATGCAGGCCCTTGTTACACCAATACCGAATACAGCGATACCGCCTAACACACATATTGAATATTATGTGTCAAATTATCTTGGGCGAATGGGTTGTAACTTTTACTCTAAAATGAAAAATATCATTAAATCTGCGATGTTATTCTGCTTGTACTTGCAATGCATTTGATAAAACAATCAACGATTATTCATTGTTGATAATAGACAGGAATTTTACGTTTGGCAACGATACCGATCAGCAGCAGATGCAAATTTGCTGAATGGGTGTTGCGTTAGTCAATCCTGCAAGCGTATTCTAGTCATTTCGTCCTATATAATTTTGGATGTTTCGAGACCTTGCTTTGATGGAAAAGAAATTACAGTATCGATTATTGTCGTAACTTGCTATCTGAAATCTGCAGCCCGTGTCAAATGGGTTTGCTTGAAATGCATTTGTAGGACAGGCGCAAGATCCGTCTTCACACGCCGTCCTCACTTGCATTAGTTGCACATCACTCTATTGAATATGTGTAAGTCAGTTGTGACATCCTCCTTCAAACTCGGAGTACTCACCTTGACTGGACATTGATCTATTGATAGTGCAATTCCCTCTGCAATTTACTATATTACAGCAAGCTGAACAAGTGTTTTCATAAGAGAAAGACACAACTTCTCAGAGTGTTCTTTAAGTAGTTTTTGCATGTTGACAATCCTCCTCTAGAGTACGGCGGCAAAATTGCTCGTGAGCATTCACGAGAAATTTTGCTTAAACATGTGATCAGCAATTGTGAAAAAGTATTCCAACCGCCAGCGCTGCGTGAAGCAAGGAAAGAATTTCCGAGCACGGAAAGTTACATCAAGAGGCAAGAGATAAGATACAACAACTGGAGGCTGAGCTGGAAGAAACTTCTAGTGAACTAGAACAATTAAGGATTCGTGAAAAAGCAGCGGAAGCTAAAAACAGAAAGGGAAGAGGGTACAGCAGTAGTGCGTATGATGGAACGCATTATAGAGAAAGGCAGTAAACGACAGGAAAAAGAAAGAGAACGAGCCGAGAGACATGAATTAGTCGAACTGGCAGGCGAAGCACTAACCGCAGTTGCCTCAAATTGTTCACTGATGTGATTTGATTTGCAAACCTCTAGACAATGCATGCAGTAACAACAGCATTTGTTGTATTGTATGGTGCATGCATGCGTGAGACTGTAATAGCATGCACTGTTGACAATTTGAGTTTCACGACATCGCCAGTCATTGTATACTACAATAAAAGAGCAATGAAGTTTTCTGACATTGGACGACCTTCCTGTATAATTAATTAAATGGAAGCGACAGCCATGATGATGAAGCTCGCTTGGACATGGCATGCAGCAAACAACTTCGTGGCGGCAGGTTTGAAACAACATTTTGTTGATGTTGGAGTATTCAACCTACCGACATCTATATTTCAACCTACCAACAGACAGCAGCAGGCTATAACGCTAATGTGGATGTATTTTACAGTAGTCTCGTGTAGCCAGACCCTTTCCCTCTCGTCACACTACCGGGCTCTGTACTTTTTACTCCACTGATTTTCTCATGCATGTGGTTGCAGCAAATTAGCACATATCTTCATAGAAAGACACGCCTTCTTGCTAAACGACTTTTTATACAGCACACACAATAAATTGGCTACGCTGAAGAGTAACCTACGCTCTATTGAGGTCCTGTATTATGTGCAACGGAAGTCAATAGGGGGAGACGCTGGCTGCGTGAGACTACTGTACTATCTGTACATGGCATCACTGGTCTTAGCTTCATTTCGTAGGTACGTACAATTTAGTAAATTTGCAATACACAGCGAAACCATGCTTACATATTCAGAGCGGTACACTTCTACTATTCTAGACATAAATTGGATCACGGTTTGTAAATACCGTATCCGGGTAATTTGTAGAGATCACTAGAGTACGTTGACAGTTTCGTGATCGTATACTGCCATATGTGGACTTCGTATCTATCTACATTGGACAGTATACGTGTACAGTTTGTGTCTGTCCAGTGTCCATAGGATCAGACTCGCAAGTTGGGGCCGGGGAATGAAAGGACGGATCCGGAGTACATGAACTGCTTGCAAAAATTAATTTTGAGCTTACAGTTGGAGGGTGCAATGCGCTCTCTGCCCTTCCAGCTCCGACGCCTGCCGCTAGACATATACTGATTTTTTATCCGGGTCTTTGCTACAATACTTCTAGCGCGAGGAGGGTAAGGTCTGGACGCTAGCGGCTACTGTACTGCACACGGGTTGTAGGCTCTGTCACTCTGCATATGAATTTTGCAGCAGTACAGTAGACTGATGGCACATCGCACGTTTGCACGACGGTTCGTCATCTCTCTGTTGCTGCTTCTTCTCGTTTTCCTTCTCTCTCTCATTCTGCTTCCTTGTATATATATTCTTACTTCTAAATTTTTGAAACGTTTTATGGTAATCTTCGTTGTTGTCAGGTTTCTCCAATGAGAAGAGCCGGGAAATTCAAAAGATGGTAACAGTGACGTCATCGGACGACACACTGAAACGCAATTGCCGGTCGGTTCTGGTACTCGGAGCTGCTACGTTGACGGGATTCCACGTTTCTCGTTGTTTGGCGCTGCGCAAGAATGTCAACGTTATTGGAGTGGACAATCTGCATGGACGCGACAACAGGACGAAGACAGCGCGTGCATTTGAGCTCTACCGGTTGGGCATAGCAATTCATTCTGTCGACGTTTGTGAGGAAGGGTATGTAGCTGAACTTGTGGAGCAGCACGGAGTGTCGTGTTTTGTGCACGTGATTGATGATGAGGTCAGTCTGTCTGGAGGAGGTGGTGGATATGATGTGGCTGCACAGTTTGAGTGCTTGGCTCACAATCTTGAGAAGATAGCAGGAAAGGTGAGAATGAGCTGCATTTGTTAATTTATTAATTGCTGATTGTATAATTTGTGTGATTGTACTTGTTGTCTGTCTGTCTGTCTGTTCCTTAGTGTTTAACAATACCTATGAGAAGGACTGCTTTATCTTTAAAATTTGTGATTAACTGAAAATGAAATCTTTCCTTTTTGTGTCATGTCTTTCTGTCTGTATGTTGTGAATGTCTGTATGTATGTATGTTGTCAGTCTTTGTCTGTCTGTCTGTCGTCTGCTTGTCGATTTGTCAAATCCATTATCTTGCACGTCAATCCTACATCTGGTGAACAAAATGGCAAAGTACATAAAATGTCAGCTCAGTGTACAACCCATGACTCATATTTAGAAGTTCAACCTATTTGGCATATACTTGATATTTGTACTAATAGCCTATCAAAGCTGATAAGGTAGCTAAGTTTAGCAGGCTTTCTCTTTATTACTAAATACACCAGCATTACATCTTTGAGATGTTACGGCAAATAGGCATCTCCAATATGTCTTGATTTCGATGGAGTGACCTTTCCATCCTTGTCTCTTGAACGTTGACAGATATTCAATTCTTGTGGAGAACCGTCTGGCCTTCGTGATTCCAGTAACCAAAATGTTCCAGCACTAGTGGTGTATCTGTTTAGGATGTCACCCAGGTACAGTTCTAAGCTGTTTCTCTTTTTTTCTTAAGGCTGGTACCCCGCTGGTCTGGGCAGTGCTGAACAAACGATCCTGGTGGTTCCAGGGATGAGCGATTGTTTGTCTGTTTGTCTGTCTGTCTGTCTGTTGATCTGCTGTGTGTGTGTGTGTGTGTGTGTGTGTGTGTGTGCGCGCGCGCGTGCGTAGTGTGGCATCTGTGGTTCAGTTGGTTAGAGGGTTGCTTTTGGAGAATGATAACATCCGGGATGTTGAGGTCGTAGGTTCACAGATGAGTACAGACGTAATTTCCTTGGGCAAGAAATTCACACACAATTGCCTCTCTCGACTCAGGAGTATAAATGAGTACCTGGTTTTTGGCTGGGGGTGGATTAGACCGCTGGTAGAACATCACACAGTATATACAGATTTGTGTAGACTTGAGGTCTAGTCCGTGCCCTTCGATGCTCTGGCCACGCATCAAGGGTTCGTCAGCACGGCCATTTTTCTGAGTATTTTTGGGGTCTCTACCTAGAAATAGGCAGGGGGTGCTATCTTCAGAACTTTCCGAAGGGCATATCCATATCCATCTGTGTGTGTGTGTGTGTGTGTGTGTGTGTGTGTGTGTGTGTGTGTGTGTGTGTGTGCATGCATTATAGTTCAGTTGGTTAGAGAGTCATCCAATAGTGTGTACATTCAGGACCTTGCAGGGTTTCAGGTTCAAGTCACAGTGATGACGAGCTGTGGCGTAATTTCCTTGGGCAAGAACTTACACACAATTGCCTTTCTCAACTTGGGTGTATAAATGAGTACCTGGTCTTTGACTGGGGGACTAAGCGTCCATCGGCTGTGACATGACATCAGCCACTGGGGTCCAGATGAGACTTTGGGCGCTCACACTACAGTTGACTTCACAAGCTGGTGCTCCTGTGAGTACCTGGCCCGGCTCCAGGAGATTGCTAGTGCAGACCCATAGTTTCCTGAGTAGCGCACAGGAGCCCAGCTCTTAACCGGGGGGGGGGGGGGGGGGGCGTGACCAGTATCTGGCAGCTTCTAACGTTTAGTTTTAGTTTTTTTGTTGTGTGTGTGTGTGTGTAGCTAGTTTGTTTCCCTTGTTATAGTTTAGGGTAGTGTGGCTGATTATGGCTGCGAGTGATAGCAGTACAGTAGTAGTGTGTAGCTACACCGCCTTGGCTATATTAGTTTTTGATATTCATTTCAAATTTTGCTGAGAATATCTTCTCATTATTTTAATTAATTTAGTGTATCAAAAATTGATGCCCAGAATTGTTTGAAATTAAAAATTTTGTTTTGTTTTTAGAATGTGCACATGGTTCTTGTCACATCATCGGTCAGCATTGAAGCTCCTGACAGTCGCTCTCAACTCACATATCGTCAGAATTTTATTAACCTGAAAAGCAGTATAATTAGGAAACTTGTCGATATCTACTGCAAAACGTCAAGATTATCATGTGTGATTCTGAATGCTGTCAACACGTATAGAGAATTTGCAAAGGATGATGCTATTATGTCTCTAGTGGAGAATTTTATGAAAAGCCAACATGAAAAGTAAGACACGATAACATTTTTTCTTACATGCATGTTGTACTGAAAATTTCACCCACTGCAGTTCATTTAGTTGAAGTCTGGAAACTGTTTTGTGTTTGAGTTGAAGTTAACGAGCAATCAAATTGTAGGATTATGATTTATTATATGCCTTAGGGTGCATGCACAGCGGAGGCATGCATACAGTAGCCTGCTCATGTGTCTATCTGTCTGTCTGTCTGTCTATATATCTGTCTATCTGTCTGTCTATATGTCCGTTTGCCTGTGTGTCTGTTTGTCTTCCTGTCTGTCAATCTGTCAGTTTGTTTTTCTGTCTGTCTTCCTGTCTATCTGTCTGTCTGTCTGTTTGTCTTCCTGTCTCTCAATCTGTCTGTTTGTCAAAGGTATTATATTCTTCAAATAATTGAACATTACAACGACGACAAGCTAACAAACATATACCAGGACATAAAACAACTAAAACTAGAAACAGTCACATTTCCAAATAATATAACACTACTGCAAACAACAAGAACAAAACAAAGTCTGTTTGTCTGTCTGACTGTATGTCTATCTGTTATACATGTATATTTTCAAAATTGCATCTGTAATGCAATAGCAAATTGCAGCTAAAGCCGGATTCACACTACACACACAACTCAATGCACAACGCAATACAATTTAACACAACATAAAAATAACAGCTAACCAACTATTAATTGACTAAAGATAATTTGCTAATTACATTAATCTTGATAGGCTGATAGTCTTGATTTTTCAATTATTTTGACAGTTTTTGTGAGATACTGTATACTGATACCTGATATTTATTGCACACATTGCAGATTATAAATTTTGCAAATAAACGTGGGACTATAATTTGGACAAAATTCAAGCAAATTTGCTTGTCTACTGTTTGTGTTTTTATTATCAACATGTACATGCATTTATGCAGATCGTTTCTGGCATATCGAGTTTGGTTGACATCTGTACGTGATGTTGCTACAAGTGTTGTTCACGCTCTGCAAGCGAAATCGAGATTATGTGGAGAGAGCTTAATTATTAAACCCACTTATCGCATATCAATGAGTGAACTTCAACAGATGCAGGTAAGAAACAGAATTGAACGCCATCTCTTGCATCTATATCACACAGTTAGCATCAACTGCTTGGCAGTGTTTGTCACGTCATCTTATTCTGCTTTTTGATTGTGCTACAGAGACACAGCAATAGAGACAATATCACACATTATTCGTTCACCAACCAGCAATTGAGTGCTTCTCGTAAAGGTAAACGTTTGCAGCATAGTTTCAGGGACTTAGATTTACACTCATGATGTACTCCTAGATTATGGACTTTGCTCCATGACATCACATGGTATCAAAGAGGCAGGCAACAGCCATGATGATGTGATAGTCGATATCCCAAGGAAACAATATGCAGACAGACTAGGTGAAGAGAAAAGTAGACGAATACAAAGGGAGTGGGAAACGGTTCTTAAGAAACGTAATGTCCAACTACAGCGGCAACGAAAGAGCAATCTTCAAAAGTGAGTTACATTCTTATCACCAGGTAGAAATTGTATTACATGAGTATATGCTTGAGTCTAGTTTTTGTTGTTAGATTTTATCAGTTTGCAAAGAAAGTGAATTTGATGTTACCTCAAATGCCCACGAAAAAGTTCACTTTTCATGCAGGTGGAGCGATGTGTTTATATGTTTGTTGTTCACATTATTTTGAGCGAACTTTACAGGGAGAGATTCGCCACGTTATGACATAGTGCGACTTTCTGGATTTCAAAACAATATCAAAGTAAGAGCCGATTTATAGGATGCAGTAGCTAGACTCGTGTCCAGTATTCTTTGTGCTAGGTTGCTACATCACATGTGCTAGCTGTCACGTGTGTATAGGTCTATGTGGTGGACTGGTATCATATCCCGTCACGTCACAAACATTAGTAATGTGACGCAGATGGTGTGACACGTGACAAGATATGATACCAGTCCTCCTTCATGCTTTAATACGACACATGTGAAACCACATGGACCTATGCACACGCTGACATGTGACAGCCAGCACACGCAGTGTAGCAACCTAGGGAGAAGGAGGACTGGGGCTAAGTCTACACAAAGCAGGGATATAGTCTAGATGACACAGAACAATAACAAGAGAAAGTATGTCTTGTTTTTGTTTGTTAGTATTGGGAAGGTATCATTTGACAGCAAGATTATTGATAAGGACATTGGGTTATATAGATCAGTAAGTAATGTAATACAGGCTATGACATTTACAACTGACAGTTGTAGGGATGATATACATGTAGTTACTGTAAATCCACAAATTTTCGTATGCATCTAATTTCGTACATTTGACCAGAAGACCTTTCGTATGCATCTTATTTTGGTACAGGCTTTTACTGACAATCTTAGCGCACGCTAGCACGATAACTGTTTCATTCCACGTGATCATCGTGTTGCTCGTCATTCATGTGTTCTAAGCTAAAGCAAAGTGGTATCCATGTGTGGCTGACGTCGAAAGATAAAAAGAACAAGTACCGCTACCTAATAGATCATGGCTACTCAACCCAAATCGAGCGACATCCGGGATTCATCAAAACGCCATCATAGCTGCGAACGACGGTGTAGAGGAAGCTCTGGATCGAGATAACTCGCCAGCTAAGTGGAGAAAAAGAGGTCAGTATCACGTCTACAACTCTAAGACTAGGCTTACCATTGCCCGAGTTGCGGAAGAATGTGGACTGACAAAGGCATGCACTCGTCTGGAGAAATTGCTAGATCACACTATCACAAAGTATCAGAATACTTTTACAAACAGTATGAGTTGAGTGACACTATAACATTGCAAACTGGACGTGTTATACGTAGAGAACTTCATTTTGGTCTTCTGTCATGGTAAAACCAGTGTATTGTTTAGTTAGATATTGTGTTGCAGTACATCATCAACATTGCTAATTGCTATTAGCAATATCAGTTTGTCATTTAAGAAAAATTTTAGTATGCATTTTAATTTAGTACTTTTAAGGGTTGTACGAACAATACGAAAATAAAATGCATACGAAAATTTGTGGATTTACAGTATGTCTATGACTGCTACATTGTCATATGTTATTAGTAATTAATAGATACATGTAGTACTGTAAACATCCGAAAAGAGCCTTGGGTGCGTATACTTTTTTATAAAATCTAACTTGAATTATGTCCAAATGACCACTCAGGGGCTATTATTTAGGCAATGGCGGTTATTGTATGATTGTATTTATACATACCATGTCTAGCAAGAAGTAAGCACAACAAAGATGCAGCATGTATACTGACAATGCATGTTGACTCAGATCAAGGCTTGCACATACGCTGTTCATGCAACAGTTTGCACTCTCGAGGCTAATAACTAACCCGAGGCGCACATGCACTAGGGTTACAGTAATACTGCTGTGGACAGCCGGACCAAGGGACAGCCAGGCAATTGGAATGCAGCACATGTGTCTATTGTTATCATTGGTTTTAATAAGGAGAGTGTTATGTTTCCAACCCCCTTCTCATGCTCTTCGTGTTAATTAGCAGCGTACAGTACACTTGGCAGTCTAGTCGAGCATATGGTTTGTTGCATGTGAAGTAGCTTTTACATGTCGCCTGAGCTAGCGACTGAGGGTTTACCACTTTAGCGCTTCTTCGTTAATTAAGAATCAATTAGAGGCTGAACTTGATGTTGTCTGCTACACATGACTTTGTCAAGTTACACTAAAAACTTAAAAGATGTTCAACTTAGGGAGGCACTTATTCAGGTAGGCGTTCAATTGGACACTTTTGTAACAAATGATTCAAAAAGCACATTTTTTAACATTTAAACATGTTAGGGCTGTTTATTGGATGGGCTCTTTTCGGACATTTATCATGGTGTATTTATACAGGGCTTGACTTTTGGTTTAGTGGCTGTTATAACCAATTATTATGTATGAGCATAAACTTACGTGGCTGTTTGCATTTTGCTGTGTTTTTCTTATATTTTTATTATGATTCTTGTATTGATAGGAGCTGATGAAGTTTTGCAGGGAGATTAACCAGTGTGTGGCGTTTAATACCAAGGGCTTTCTAAAGAAGAAAGTTTCTGAACGTAAGCATTGGGTTGCAATGCAAGAAGGAGGCTTATATGTGGCAGGTAAGAACATCCTTTGTCAGTAAAGTGTAGAAAATGTGAGATGTAAAGAATTGTTTTAGATATTGATATGTGTCAAGCTGATTTACATGATTGTGTCAAGCATAGCACATGTCATTCATCCGGTAGGTCAACGTATGTTTTTGTGCCAGCTGCTGGTGGATATGTGCTTGTTGTGTGTGTGTGTGTGTGTGTGTGTGTGTGTGTGTGTGTGTGTGTGTGTGTGTGTGTGTGTTGTGTTAGTAGCATAGTCATGGGGTTTTTATGCACTCTTGTTCTCTGCTCACAATTCCTGACTGTTAACTCGATACTCCAGACCATAAGTCGAGTACACAGATCACCGGCCATGATGCAAAGTTGCTGGTGATCCCCCCCCCAGTGATTTTTGTGTTTACATACCCTTGTGCTTTGCTCGATGTTCCATACTTCCTCCAAGTTACTCACAATCGTTCTGCAAATTATTTTCTCATAATCACGAAAGTCTGTGCATGTTATTATTACAATTACAAGATGGTTATCCCGCTACAGTGACACTCACCAGATGATGACTATGAAAGAGATGGATGGTGACTGTGACTCAACTGGATAATGATGATAAGGCATACTGAGTGTACACTGTGTATTTAGAGACACAGTTTTAGCGCTGAATTCAGAAGTTAGTTGTTGCAGTTGTGTTGTAGGTGCAGTATGTATAATTTGTAGTCAACAGTTGCACGTAGTCTGCTAGTAGTGTACCGTAGTATATGCATTTGGTTCTTTGGCTATGTACAGTTGATCTAGCCCAGTGGTATGATTTCATACTAAACTAGGATGGCGAGTGAAGTACAAGGGTACACAAATCACCGAGGTTTGAAATCACCAGCAGCTTTGCATCATGGCTGGTGATCTGTGAATCCAACTGAAGGTCTGAAGCATTGAGTTGATGGTCAGGAATTGCGAGCAAAGTGCAAATGTACACAAAGCACTAGGTGAGCAAATCCCTGATCATGACAGCATGCCTGTTAGTGATTCACATTTGGTGAGTGGACATCCGGGAAGTTAACGTTGCAGTTCAAGTTTAGGATGAGCGTAGGCGTAATTCTCTTGCACGAGAAACTGACACAGAATTGTCTCTCTCGACTCAGATGTATAGTGTAGAAATGAGTACATACCTGGTCTGTGATTGGGGACGAATAAGACTTCTGGCTTGGCAAAACGCATAAACATCCTACAGCAGACGTGTAGCATTCACATTGCTTGCCTTTTATTTTATTGCTAGTGTATTTGTAGTAGTGTAGGTGTTCTGCATTGTTTTTGTTGCAAAATAGAAAGACCGTCATCTACAAGTAATTTAGATGTTTTTGAGGGAAGTAGACTTTATTCGTTCCAATGTACAGCATTTGAATCGCTTGCAAACTATGTAGTGCACCAAAGAGACTAGTTTTTGGTCATTTATTACGTGAGACGTGAAACGCTATTTTAGGGTCCAGTAGTGCAGGCCGGTCACATGATGTACGATCGACTCGGTAACTCACTCTGCCTACTGCATAATAAGTGACCATAAAACGTGACCAAATATATACTGAAACTTATTTATGGCCCACATTATAGGATTCTGCTTTAAGGTAACAAACATATGAATTGCGCACGCAACCAAATATATAACAGAACTTAGATTTGTAGTAATGTATTTTTCTTCTTAGGTGCAGCTCGTTTCAGATGTACTTGTGACAAGGGGTATTGGGGCAAGACTTGCATGCCTCGTTATGATGCAGACGGATTACGTCGAAATCTGGAGGAACAAGAAAAGAAGACAGATGAGATAAATGGTGTCGACTGGACAACACTGAAACAGAACAAAAACTTTGTTTTTTTTCCTGTAAGTGTAGAGTACGGTTGTAGGAGCGTGCACAGTTGCTTTGTTGTAGGAAAACTAATTGCCCTATTGCTCCTAATGTTTTATGAGACAATTTCTTTTCGAGACTCAAAAACTATTTAGAATTTTTACGAATCACAATTTTTTAAGGTCTTGATGTGTCATTTTTGATTTAATTATTTGTTTATTTTATTCTTTTTTCAAACTGATTCAATTCTCTAAACTTTTCTAGTATGCATCTTGAGCTGCACTCTTTCATCTAGCGGCCATTTTTGACAATGTCCCATGTGCACGCGCAAACAACCCATTATTCTTGAGGCCAAATATTATCTTTTTCTGTTATCCTATTATTTTTCGAAGGCAAAATTTTTGAAAAGATTATTACATGTACTCAAAGAACATTAGGAGCATTAGGGTAGTCAAGATTGGTTGGCTGGGGCAATAAATAAACAATTTACAAGGTACTAGTATACTCATACATATACAGTCGCGTGTTACTTATCCAACCCCCTTGGGACCGGACCCCTGTTGGATAAGTGAAAATGTTGGATAACTGAAGCTGTACGAACTCAACTATTGTTCATATTAGAAGGCATTTTTCCACGCTAGGTATACTGAATGTAGATGTAAATGAATGTAGACTACAACGAGAAGAAATGCTTGAACTTACTCTCAAACTTCTTTCAAGAAACAACTGACATGCACATGGATGTACATGTACCTACACGTACACAGCTGACACGTGATTACCCATGTGACAAGCTTAACTTGTCAGTTAACCGGCGTGTCGGATAAGTGAACATCTGATAAGTGACACGGGACTGTATGTTATAGTGACACAAAGATGGGGATTCGGGGAAAGATGATGAGCAAACTTAAGTTCAACAGGAACTTATCATATTATTACCCCAGGGCTCAAGTCTGCCCTCGGCCCCAACTCTGGCCAAGTCTCTCTAAGATTTCACACCTTTTAGTTGTTTAATGTTTAATGCTAATTGGCGCTTTCCACAATGACTGTGCTAGATTTGCTGCTGTAGAAATACTGACATTGTTCAACTTGCACATGCCTACTGACTAGCTATCCTCATACCAGACCCTCTCGCGCCATCGTGCCCAGTTCCCATATAACACAACAATACCAGAGAACTGGGCACGATGGCGCAAGAGGGTCTGGTACAAGTCTACCTGTAGACCGTGTGTTGGAAGGTTTGGTGACGCAGATTGATATAAGATTAGGTAGTAGTGGTGGTTTGAAGCTCTACTAGTGTAGCAGCATGCTGTTTAAGTTAATAAATCAATCACTTCCGCCAATTAACAACTTTTGCTGTCAATTTTTGGGTAAGACCTCAACCCATACTTGACCATTGACTCTGGCCAACCATTGGGGTGGGGTAATAATAACCAAGTGAGTATGGTATGTCTATAAAGATCGCACTGGATAATTGTTTGTAAAGGTTTTAGAAATTGTAGAGTTGGTTTCAAAGAGAAAGAGGTTATACACAACGACTATGTGAATACTACTATACTGTTGCCGACACTACCCCGGTGTTTATAAAGCCTTGGTTGTGAAGTGCATGCATGTATAACGATCCAAACTTATTATTTCTGCACTGGACTGGGTTTGGTGTTGTCTGATAATATGAGCAGTATGCTGCAAGTTTGTAGTTAGAATATGCTTTGTTAGGCTTAACAGGCACATATAAACATACCTAGTCAGAATTTCTCATAGTGAATTGTGTTACTAGGGCATGGATTCTCCGGGTGGAGATTACATCGTAGCCGAGCATCTCAAACAGAATGCACAAAGTCTCCGTATCGCTTGCTTGAGTACTCGCCGTTGCCTCGGTAAAATTGGAATTTGTGGTGTTGTCTTGTTGGTTCTTGTTTATATGTTTGATCTCTTTACATGCTATGTAGCCTTTAATACAAATGGCATTCTGAAGTCGTTTGTCCAATGGAGTAGCAGATGGATGCGATGGACTGATTCTCCTGGTCATGGTTTTTATGTTTTGGGTATGATATTTATTACGTGTCCTTGCTGTGTGATAATTTTAATTAGATGTATTATTTATTGTGTGTTAACATTTTTAATGTTAGGCTAGACTAATTAAATTTCTTGATGCTCGGATTTGTCCATCCAATATTGAGCTTGACCGAAATAGAAATAAGATTTGATGTACACATGCTCAATGATATTGGTACTAGTGCATACATCCTACAACTATGGTCAATGACTCCTTAAGTGTTAACAGTGCATGTCGCTCAGTGACTGTTTTCACGTTCTGCTTGGTATCGGCGTCTTTCATTTTAGTGCTCATTTTTATCTCATGTTTGTATGCAGTGCAATGAAAACTGCACATGTCTAAAATGTCACATGATCATTGCTTTTTATTTCGATCGGTTGGTCCAGGTTTCATGTCCAAATGTCCGGGCATCAAATAATTTACTTGGCCTGGTCTTATCAATTGGGAATGTAGACTTAAGGCCTGTCCACTTGCAACTGGATCGCGATATCCAATCCACATTGCGAGGTGGTTTCGATCGCAATCGATTGAATCCAATTAGAAATAGTTGGCATTACCTCCACGTATGCTACGCGTGTAGTCAGAACATCTAGCACTCCTCACTTGTCTTTGTTCTCGCTCACCTTGCGTCGCTGTATTAATGCTTTCCGCAAGCAAAGAAGCCACAATACACATCAGTCATCAGTCACTTGATATCGAAAATGAGGCGGAGGTAGCGTTTTCAAAGTTTTCAAAGGCTTTAAAAAGTGAAGTCATTAGTCTGAACGCTTTACTGTTGCTTAGCTGTTAGTGCTAGAGTTAGAACATGAGCTAATGTTATTATAATCTAACTTTTTAAATGAGCTAGACTGATCAGCAAGTTTTCTACTCTGTGGGAGGGAAGCTCGATGAGACAGATACTATGGTTGCTTGTAGTTTGGCTGTTAGACAGCTTTGCTGTATCAACACGTCATGAGCGTTTTTGTAGATGTAATCTGTAACCAAATGCTAGTAGTGCTTACTATGATGGACAAGATCATCTCGTATGAATTCAAATAGTATGGATATTTAGTAATCTGGACGTATATCTGTTCCCTTCTGATTATACATATATAAACAGACTTTTCTTGACCAACATTTAATAACTGGGTTATTACCTGCTTGAAACGAACCTCATACAGGGGTGGTAGAGCGACACGCACGTTTGGCGGGTGGGGCATGAAAAGACATTGGAGCACATGAACTACAAAAGTACTGTTTGCTTACAAACTAGAGGTTTGCTCAAAGTTGGGGTGTTCCAGCCCCTCAAACCCCCCTCCTCCCTCAGCTCCACCACTACTGTCATAGTGATTTCAGTGCTGTATGGCGTACTCTACTTCTAGTATTCTAGCAATTGCCCAGCATCTGATTATACTTGCCCATGGCTAGCAGGATTTTGGGTGTCATAATGAAGTCTTGCAGTGACTTTTTACTTCTAATCTTAAGATATTGCATATGTAGTCGTAGATAAACTGACTTCGTTGTACATGTATATATTGTGAAACATTTAATGTATGGAAATTTTTAATGTACACACCAGAGAAGTTCAATATGTAGAACAATTGGCAATCAGTATAGCTCTCACTTAGTTTTTTAATTGAGAAATGGCTTAAAACAAGTGGCTAATACATTCTAAGACACACTACATAAATAATAAGTTAATGACTAAATAAATAAATGAATGAACGAAGATGAGGCCTACGCAAGATGGGGGAAGGAGCTGAAGAGACACTAAAGGAAGCTTCATTGCTGCCACCATCTGTCTCAAACGTTTCTTCCAGCCACTTTAAGAGGGATTGGTCCATTCGGTTAGCTGTCTGTCTCCAGAAAGAAAACGCAGAGATGATCCACAACAAGATCCTCAGCATTGTGTGCAAGACGTCAAGTGGCCAGGAAACTGTTAACATTCCAGCTGGACGGTTTTTCGGGTTTAGCTGAATCGTAGTGTGACATAGGAGCTCTTGGCCCTGGTTAGTTTCTTGTAGACATATATCTGTTGTGATGGCAATATCTCTCAAATATATGTGAATGAATGAATGAATGAATAACTATAATTATCAATTTTTGAAGTGAGGATGCACACAGCTGATGGTGAACTCAGTGACGTTTGCAATGGCAGTCTCCATCAGATTATTAAATTTATACATAACAAGAATAATAAATGAGGAACCATTGTGTGTATGTGTGCTAGATACATATGTTTTAAAAACAATGAAATTGTAGGAGTGCGTAAAATTTTTAATAGTATGACATCAGACTTCTACGAATTGCCATCACTTTATAACCCACACATGTAAGTGGTGCTGACCGTAATACCTAACCTAGTTTATAGCATATTATTGACTTTTTGAAATGCATAGACAATAAGTTGTGATGCAAGACATGGAAAGGCTTTACAAACATTTTGACGAATGCTCATTTTGTGGTAGATTTGGATTACTGCGCTATGGATGAAATGGAATGTCCTGAGCTTTCGCGATGTCAGAGACTTGGAGCAGCCAATTATAGCTGTGTGTGCGACGCAGGTCTGCGTATGATCGTGAAAGATCTGAAACACATGTGCGTGCCAGTCGAAGAACAGACACAAGACGGACACGTCGAGTCTAACAAAGCGAGAACGTCACAAGATGGATACATTCACGTTATTCTCTCTGCAGATGTTGAACATTGGAAAGGTTCAGTGACTATTTAGTTGTTGCTTAACTGGTGTGCGATTTTGCTGGGTTGCAGGGCTTGCTGTGGTCGTGAGGTCGATGCTGGCAAACTGTATGTCACCGAGTATCATTCGGTTTCATGTTGTGGTAGTTGGTGAAACGGCAGAGAGTTTGAGGCAGTTTTTGGGCTGCAGTGGAATTCATTTGAAGGATCAGGTAAGTTATGGCAGTCTTTGCTACATTGTACATACTGTAAACTATTTGCATAGAGAATGCAGTCAATTAATTAACAGATGAAATAGGTATATACACTGTAGACATATGATAGTATACATACAATACATTGCAGTGTTCTCAACAGTACCACCAGTACCGTCCATATACATGCATCAAACTCTAGTACAGCTAGGGAATAGATACAGTAATAGATAGTATGATGTCATTACCAACTATGTCAACATCAAACATTTGATGACGTCATTGGTGTGACGTCATTAAATTTGAGGATGTCATATTGACGGTTGGCAAAAAATCCTGGTTAGAACACTGCATTGCATACAAATTGTCAAATTTAATGTTTATTATCGACCACGTATGACTCATGGAACACTTTGTTTAATTGTCTTGTAAACATTTTGTAAATCACTCTATGGGATGAGTAGAAATGCGTGCTGCCTACACATGCAAAGATTGCATTTCAAGCATGCTGATGCTTGGGTACCTTGCGTTATCAAGGGATTACCGTAAAGAGAAATTCGTGTGATGATTTATAACACTAGGCATTTGGCCAAGTGTAAGTGCTACACAGTTATGGAACCAAAAAAGGTTGCTCTTGTTGATGTGTAAGTATGCAAATTGTGCGACCAAAATATCATTGCACAAATTGAATGTGCACTGTACATCGACATGCACGTGCTTATTCACTTCATGTTTCTCTCTCCATTTTCCCATAGATCTGTACTCTATCATCCCAGAATGAAGTTGAACAGGCAGCAAACGTTTATGCATAGAGGCTTTTTTTCTTGTTGTAGTTGTTGTTGTGGTGGTTATGGTTATTGGGTGGTCAGTATGGAACTGTTATCAATATACTAGAGTAGATATTCGAGCTATCTTGATATCTCACAAATTACAACTGCATAGAATGTTTGAAACGCTTGTTTGTGGCAAATTCACACGATTTTGGTGTTGCACAAATTTCTGGTTTATGATATCATAGTGACATCTGAATGTCAAGAAGTATTTTACATTTTCTCCGAATTAGTTTTTATGTCATCAACGTCCATATCATTAACACTTGTGTGGAAATGTCTCTGTTTGCCTTGTTTATGTATGGACCGACAGACGTCAATGTTTTAGTTGTCATAAATATTAAGTGTTACAATTTATCTTTTCCAGTGAATGTTTTGGAGGTACACTGTGTTGTGGTATGAAAATAGATCATAATTAGGAGTCTGTTTCTCATTGTTTACCATGGGTATGGAAGGATGACAGACAGACAGGGATGCAAACTGGCAAACTGCATAACTAGCAGGTAGACGCGTAGATATGAGCAGACAATGAAATGTAAATGTTACAGTGTAAGAGTGGTGTTCTATACGTAGTAGCTATGGTATCGTGCTACATGCACAGACACACACACACACACACACACACACACACACACACACACACACACACACACACACACACACACACACGCACTTGATATTGTTCCTTGCTATGGGCTAGAGAGTACAGACTACATATACATTATAGACTGACATACCTGCATGTAGTCTAAAGACTAATACTTCAATGCAGGTAGAGTTCTCAGTTGTTTTCTGAACAGGTTTATTGTCTATCTAGCTAGACATTCGGTTGCTGGACGATCTGGAGATCCCTCAGGAGAAAATCACCGTTAACTCAAACCCTAAAGTCGTTGGCAATCTAGCAAGCATGGCTAACTTTGCTCGCTTCTATTTTCACAGGTCTTGCTACTTTCTTTCGTTCTTCTAAAGTGTATTTCTAGTCTATTGCGTTGTATTTTTTAGGCTATTTCCTCGATTGAAACAAGCGTTGTACATCGACGTCGACACGGTAATTCAGAAAGACATTCAATTGTTATGGAACGTTGTGATCAAGTCTAGTGCTGCGTTTGCAGCCGTCGAGAGGTAATCACAATTGGAAATGTATAGAAGCTGGTAGTCAACATAGTAACTTACCGTGTTGACGACCAGCTTCTGTACATTTCCAATTGTGCTTATACCTAAGTAAGTAGTAACTGTGACACAGGAGCACACCGTCCTATGGACAGTTTTTTGGGAAATGGGTAAAGAAGATCTTCACAGAAAGGTAGAGAATGGCATGGTTAATACTGTAAATCAATAAATTTTTGTAAGCTATTTAATAATTTGTACATTTGGCAAATGGCAAAGAATTTACTAACTTTATTTGCTTACTAATTTTATTTGTTTACTAACTTTTGTAGCCCAATATCCATGCACAATATGTAGTCTAAATATCCATGCACGTTAGGTAGCTCAAATTTCCATACGAATGCACATACAATGCTGTCTGAATGATCGTTTTCATTGTTTGGGTTTGGGTAGAAACGGCTTTCTCGGCTCAGGTAGTGTCCTGTCAACAAATTTTCTTTTGCAAGCCAAGAAATTAGACATTATATTGAGAATGAAGTAGGTAGACCTATCCAGATGTTAATTGAGCCTCGTCTTCCACACACATGTTCAAGATGCATGAGGGAATTTTACAAACATTAATTTTTTACGAAATAGAGTTGGTGGCAGTTTACAAACATTTGTAGTTAAGAAAATTTATTGATTACAATAGTTAGCAAGATAGACAGTTTGTCAATCATTTCAACTTTGCAACAGCTGTATGACTGATGCAGGTATGGATACATTTTTCGTGATGCGGATCCAACTTTCAATGCCGGTGTTTATGCTGTCGATCTCGCATTGTGGGAAGAAAACAAAATACTGGATGACATTCGGTTCTGGATGAAAAAGGTATATACGAATTCGAATGGTTTGCATAGGGAAACGATTTTTTATACATTTTCTGAATTTTATTGTAAGAATTCGGAACATCATTTATGGGCATATGGTACTCAACCTCTTCTCTTACTGACGTTATACAATCGATGGGACAAACTGCCAACAGAGTGGAATTTTCAAGGCAAGTGAAAATGGTTACTTTGTTTGTATACAGTATGTCATCATCTGTACATCTGTGTCCGAGTCAGTGAATGGTGTTTTTAGGTTTGGGTTACAACACGATGCTTAGGCAAGATGAATTGTCTCGTGCTGCATTGCTTCACTGGAGTGGAAGAAGTAGGTTACAATACGTAATGCATAATCTTTGATGTACAGTTAAATCTTAGAATGTATCATAATGATACTTTGTGCGTGTTTCTCAAGTTCTGGGAGATGGATGACATTAATTAATTAATGTTTTTATTTAGTTTATTTATTTGCTTATTTACTTATTTGTTTATATTTTGTTTGTCTATTTGTTTATTTATTTATTTATTTCCTTATTTATTTGTTTATTTATTTGTTTGATTGTTTTTTATTTGTTTTTTGTGTATTTATTTATTTATTTACTTGTTTGTTTATTTGGTTGTTTGTTTGCTTGTTTATTTGTTTGTTGATTTGTTTGTTTGTTGATTTGTTTATTCATTTATTTATTGGTCTATTTATTTGTTTTTTATTTATTTGTTTGTATTTTTGTTTTTTGTTTTTATTTGTTTGTTTATTTATTTATTATATTTTTATATTATATTGTAATAACCAGTCAGTCTGTAACGACAGTGTTACATGCAACAAGTCTACTTTGCATGTTGATTTCATACGTGACGTGTTCTCAACAGCATGAACACTAAAACCTGTGGATTTATAGATAGATGATGGAGGCTCGATAGTTAGAGACATCCACAATTTTTGCCACAAGCAGTACTGTAACATACACTACCATGTGAAGATTAATTGAATTATTATGTTTTATGGTTCTCGCAAGATGTCAACGGTTGGTAGCTAGAGCTGTAACAGAAAATATAAAGATTGTGTTGCTGTCTGACATTGTAGTTGATCATTTTTGTAGCAGTCAGTTGGGTCGAGCATAGGCTACTGGTATGACTGTACTACTTCATAGTATGTGCATAGTCTAACTAACATGATTTAATTAATTATTACTAGAGGCATGAAACACTAGGGTACATGTACAGTAGTGCAGTTGGTCACGTGACATACGTACAACTGATTAAATTAGCTCAACGACTCGCTCTGCCTACTGTATAACACGTGAGTCGGTGACCAAATAAATACTGAAACTTATTATTGTTGTTGTTATTAAGTTGTTGTGGTAGGGAAACCTTGGCTTGAGGATGGATTGTACAAGGCCTACTGGTTGAAATACAACAATGAGTGCTCAAGTCGTGGTCAGTGTGTTAGGGATAGAAGAGTGGAAACTGGTCGGATGTGGTCGTGTCGATGCGAGATGGGATTCGGTGGTGATATGTGCCAGGAAAGTAGAACGCATCAGTAACATAATTTGAGTGCGATATTCGGCCATTGTTTTAGTTGTTCTAAGAATTGTTTTATTCAAATACTCTATTTTAATCTAAATAATATTTTAGTGTAAATAATATATTTTAGTGTAAATAATATATTTTAGTCTAAACACCAAGATGCTTATTGTATTACAGTGTTGGTGGAGTAAACAATTTCTACAAGATTTTTGACTGACTGAGTGAGATATTCTATTAACACAAAGTGGCCTTTGAAATGAAAACAAACTGTTGCCGTGTATATATATATATATATATATATATATATATATATATATATATTGGCAGGAATTTAGTTTGGTGTTTTTATTGGAGAAGGTACATTGGGCATACAGTATACCCTCAATAATCCGGACTATTCCGGAGACGTTACAAGTCCAGATAATCGAGTGTCCGTATCATCAATAATTGATAAATATCAACTAATTTCCTGAGACCGCACTCTGTTTCCACAGTTACTGTACATTCGTGTCTCTAGAAGAGTCATCAACAGTTTCCTGTTTATTAGATTGCTATGTTCTCTGTTATGTATTTGCTCATTTGTGAGACGTTGTACACCTACAGTGTATTAGTACAAAGTGAAATATATTATATTGCCTTTATCCAGGAACACAAATAGTCGGGGAGGGGGACACACACACAGAATTTGTCCAGATAATCAAGGGTGTACTGTACTGTACTGTTTATATTACCATTTTGCACTCATGTGGGCATCAACTCTTACTAAAGAGCAGTAGGCTGTGTGTGTGTGTGTGTGTGTGTGTGTGTGTGCGCGCACGCGCGTGTGCGTGTCTGTGTCTGTGTCTGTCTGTGTGTGTGTGTGTGTGTGTGTGTGTGTGTGTGTGTGTGTGTGTGTGTGTGTGTGTGTGTGTGTGTGTGTGTGTGTGTGGTGCTGTAGCTCAATTGGTTAGAGAGTGCATTTGGAGAATGAAAACATCTTGCAGGGTTGTAGGTTCAAGTCACAGTGATGGTGAGCTACGGCATAATTTTGTTAAACAAGAAATTTACATACAATTTCTTCTCTTGACTCAGGAGTATAAATGAGTACCTGGTCATTGACTGGGGTGGACGTAACCTCTGGCTTGGCACTAGCATCATGCAGCAGACCGGTAATTGTGAGCCTTGGTGTCCAGTCCCAGAGCTGCGCCATTGTCAGTGCACCTGGATGACTCCGACCAAGCTCCAGGTGTTAGTAGCGCTGGCCCTGATCCTCCACGTAGTGGATGGAGGCCCTGTCTCTAGAGGCAAGGGGAGCTATCTCCACCACTGACCTTAAGGTCGACATCGAAGGATGTGGAGGGCTTAACACTTGTCCATTTTCTTGTCCATGGTGTGTGCGCGTGTGTGTGTGTGTGTGTGTGTGTGTGTGTGTGTGTGTGTGTGTGTGTGTGTGTGTGTGTGTGTGTGTGTGTGTGTGATTAGTAGATCTAGCCTGCTACTTCCATCACTTGTCCGGACTTTTGGATCACTTATTGAATCCTTACAATCAATCCAAGCAATAGATTTAGTTTGATCATCTCTTGATCAGTTTATGTCATTACTCTATGTAACCCTAGTCATCATGATCAATAACAATGCAACGAAACAACAGCAAACAAGCCACATTCTTATGTATGTATGTATGTGTGTGTATATATATATATATATAAATTTTGGGCATTCTTTCTTATTTGATTTAACAAAATTTCTTGTAATTAATATTGACATCAACATTTAGTTCATAAATTTAGAATGTCAAGTCAACCTCTTGCTAGAGTATGATCAAAAATTTGTCTTCTATTCCACTCTGAAATTTTATTGTACTTGACCACGTGCTGGGTGTGATGGAGGCGTTGAGATGTTGTGGTTATAGCAGTAAATGTTTACTATATTGACAAACACACACACACACACACACACACACACACACACACACACACACACACACACACATGCACGAGCGTACACCTGTGTCATACCATAGTCGTAATACTGGGACCTCAAGTGTGCATTACAGAATGAAAACTACATTGACTCGATATCTCCACAGATCATTCAATCTAGGCTATTCAGTAGTGATGTAGTGTCCAGTCTAGAAAGAGTTGGGTAACATCAGTGCAGTAAACCACAATCTATCACCATCAAAGTATGAATCGCTATGAAGCCAATCCTAATAACTATTGTGCAACAGCAAAATTGTCACTGTGCTTTGTCTATCTTTGACAGCATGCGTATGATGATAGAGTTGTTTCTTAGATGGCGTCAATGGTGGCACGATTGGCTTTCACGTAGTCCTCGAATGTCTGAACTTTGGGATTCAGCTTCCTCGTCAATTCGATATCACGATGAAACTTGTCGGTTCGATAGAACTTGAACATCATAGCCATATCGTCGGCCCCCGGAAATCCAAACTTAGCAAACGTCTCGTAGTCAACCTAAAACACAAACAATGATATAACCACCCAACTAATTAATTAATTAAATATTTATTTACTTCAACGTATTTGTATGTTTTGTTTGTGTTTTTCGTCAAGACGTCGGTGTACTCCGAAACAGGTCGACAATCGCCTGACAAGCCGATCGTCTTCCCGATGTATTCTTCACGATTTTCCAGGATCGATGCAACAGCAGGACCAGCATCGCTCACTGCCAACCCATGAAGTGGATCCTTCCCCATACACATGGTGAGAGCATATGTCCCATCGTCTTGCTTCTGCCCAGACTTCGGCCAGAAATCATAATAAGCAGGAAATCTGATGATTGTATAGGGAAGACCAACAGAAGGCAGGTAGTCTTCTACTTCTCCTTTGGCATCGAAATGAGGCACGTCGATACCCGCAATCCTCTTCACATTTTCCAGCCCGCTGTAGATGTAGTGCTTGACTCCTACCTCTTTGCATGCGTCTGCTGCATCTTTTCCCTGCTTAGTCTCCCGTGCTGCGTCCATTATCTCCCAGTAGTTGGTCACAACAAAGGCAGCATACGAGCCGGCTACTGCTCGCTTTATGCTCTCTTTGTCATCTAGAGATGCCTTGACCATTTCTGCTCCGAGGGCAGTGAGAGCTTTGGCTTTTTCGGACTCAGGGTTGCGGGTGACACCGCGCACTTTCCAGGAGCCGCCACGTTCGAGTAATGCACGAGCTACTCCACCACCCTGGGCGCCTGTAGCTCCAAACACGGTGACAATTCGAGCGGACATGATGTAGACTATAGACAGTTAGAGTCTGGCTCTGCTGCAGTAGGTATGCTGTAGGTATACTACAGAGTCGAGTGGATAGATATCAGTTGTAGGTTGTGACGCAGACGTTGTAGATTGTTGCTGTAGTGGGATGGGTCAGACTGACGAAACATGACCGTGTGCATTCTTGAACACATCACAATCTGTAGAAATGCTGGCTGATCTACATGTGCGTAGATAATTAGCCGTGTAGCAATTTACGTCGCGTCTTGTTTGGAAGTGCGAGGCTGAAAATATTTAATTAATATTTAGTGCTGTATGATTATGGATTATGTTGCTGTCTGACATTACCCTACATTACATAGTATATAGTTACTTAACTGTATATCAACAGTTGTAAACGTTAGTTATTAACAACACATAATAATTATTTAATTAACAGTTGTAGCTAACTGTTGCAATTGACAAATTTGAATTAAAGTTATGCAGTTAGAGGTTTTTCTTAGTTTTCTAAATTATTGTTAATTAATTAAGTGCAGTCTGGTGGAGACCGCAATTATTGTTTTATATCTGCTTTATATATTAAATAATATATAGATAATTAAATTATTTGGCAATCACGCAAACAAGATATTGCCGTGGAGTCGGTCAAGACCTCTGAATACAGGTACAGGTACAGGTACAGTCCACACACTGTTCTATCTTATATACTTACATCTGAACTATACTAAAATAGATATTAATTAAAACCACGTGGTTAGTAAACAGATAACGCATGCGCGTTACGTAAATCCAGACTAGGCGGTGCCACGACTACGATGCTTCGTGACGATGAACTTGAAATTAAGGGTATTATTTTGCAAAGAAAAACGCGGAGAAGCTAACTGTGAGTGTTGTTTGCAGATTTATCTTGTACAGCGAGGAGCTTGCATGACGAGGACAAACTTGCAGAAGCTGAATCAAGTTACCGTCGATTGCTGGAGCTATACAAGAGAACGAAGCATCAACCTAGAGATGAAGCAGATGGTTAGCGTGTAGAACATGTGTGAAGATGTAGAAATTGATATTAATTAATAGGGATAGTTATTAGTAATCAGTCATTGGGATGGTCTAAAATAGTTTTGCTAATATTTATAGTTATAATTAATTATATAATTATTAATTTGATATTTCAATATTTTAATAATTTAATTAAATTAAATTTTGTACTTTTTTATTTTTCATTTTTTCGTTTTTTTAAATTTATAATATACTGTTATAACTAACTATTTTATCTAAATTTGTGTTGGAAGCACTTCTTGGGTTGGTGGATTGTCTGTATCGACAACACAAAATGAATGAAGTCGACGTGTTTACGGAGCAGTGTTTGTCGTTTCTACAAGATATTACACCTCAAGATGAGAAGTTGCTGCCACAGCTGTACAACGGTAAGTCCGATTTCTGTTTTATTCCTTGTTATGAGTTTATCTCACCGACACAACAGTTGAACACTTTTCACCTTTACTCGAATTTTGATAGGATGGTAACTAAACTTGTCCATTCAGGTGTGTAGCGTGGATTGGGCTAGACCAGGCTATAGCTCCCCATCATTTGTGGGCGTGGTCATAAAAATAGTGAACTGTAAATACGTGTGAAGATCAAAGCAGTACATAGTATATACACTACCCTTTTTCCAGTCTGGATCTGCCACAATTCTACTGTATCAGTCAATTAGAAGCCAATAAAATGGGCGTGTTCATAAAAGTGGGCGTGTCTTGTAGCATCGTGAGTTAACCCCCCCTCCATTTCTAGAGGTCACGCTACAACCCTGGTCTATTCAAGTATTTTATTAACAGTCTGGCAGTTTAATGTTTTATTGGTTATTAACAAATTTGTATTGCTCCATGCACATGCATAAGCAGGGAAAAGTGATTTGTTTGTCGTGTGTCTCTGTCTATCACCATCTCTAAATGTGGGCATCACTGTGAGTTGTACACGTTTTCGGTTTGTCGGAAAAGAAGTAACAACTATTACAGTACCTACTCTTGTATCACCCCTTTATGCATCACCTCTTTATCCATCACACCCCTTTATCCAACACACCCCTTTATCTGCCACACCCCTTTATCTGCCACACCCCTTTATCTGCCACACCCCTTTATCTGCCACACCCCTTTATCCACCACACCCCTTTATCCACCACACCCCTTTATCCATCACACCCCTTTATCCATCACACCCCTTTATCCATCACACCCCTTTATCCATCACACCCCTTTATCCATCACACCCCTTTATCCATCACACCCCTTTATCCATCACACCCCTTTATCCATCACACCCCTTTATCCATCACACACACACTGGCATCTGACACTTTCACAGCTAAGCTTTACCTAATTGGTGTTAATGGGCACCCACATGAGGAGCTCCTTGAGAGAAAAGTGAACTGAAACAAGAAGCTGCTGACTTGTTGTTTAATGACTCCGACTCTGACGCAACATTAAGAGCTTTAGTGAATCTGAGATGACAGGATTAGCAGGTATTACTCTAAATGTCTGTAATAGCAAAGGTTGTTGTAGCAAGCTGGTGTGATGGGGGTGACTCACTGAGATGATACAAGAGTAGGCATGGTATTTCTTTGCTTGAAAACAATCAAGCTGGCTCACAAGCTCTAGTGGTTGTAGACGTTTTATTAGTCACAGCTACCGTTTGCACTACAAAATTGCCATATCTCGGACAAGTCAGACAACAGATCTAGAAAATCTGATTGAACTTTGTGTACAGTGACAATGTCATGTGTACTTCATTCGAACACTTACTTTTGAGCAACTTGTTCGTGGTGGTTAACAATCATATGAGAAACATTGGAATGAGTTTGTCATCGTTATTGTATGGCTGCTCTACTATTAGCCATTAACAACTTTGTCTAATCACAGAGGCAACAAAATTCGCTTTTTTTCGGACGGTAAATCACGATGTTGACATCTGATTATATAAGTATTGCAGTAAAATAGTAACTTATTGTATTATATGTGGCATGCTGCACACTGAAGATGACAGGAGGTTTTGACAGACTGTGAGTTAAGACTAGAAGAGATGTCGTACTTGACTGTTGTATTGTTGCAATTAGCGTTACACAACAGGGGAGCGTGTCTATACGAGCAGGGCAAGTATGAAAGAGCATCAGGATATCTAAGAGAGTCAATCAACATCCAGCGTAGTTTGCCCTCTGTGAACAAAGAAAGTATAGCAGAAAGTGAGTACAACTGAGGTTGTTAGTATGCAAGTTAATAATCTACTATTGAGTGTTAGGTTTATATGTTTGGTAATTAATGAAATAATGTAGTGTTGCAGCTTGTGTAGAGTATACGAGATGAGAGAGGAAGACATCAATCGGTCATTAGACCAGACCAAATATTGTTTGCTTCGTGGATTGTTTGACATGAAAAGTGGACTAACTGACTGAATTTTAAAAATAAGTGATCACCTGATGTTAAAGGTGCCCTCGTACGAATTCACGGCACATGAAGACACCCACGCAAACTTGAAATCGTGCCTTTATTTTTATCCAAATATTTACCATTTACTAGCTTGCTGTTGAACGACAAAGCAATTTCTCGATCTTTTCCTTGTTGCACGTGACTCGAAAATGGGTCTGGAACTTCGAGGCTAGTAGCTATCATTCACGATAGAAGCACGTTCTGCATTGTCGGTGGCACTCGTCACCTCTACGTGGCTACTTTCACTCTCCAAGTTTGAGATGCCATTAAGATAGTGTGATAATGCTCTGGTTTCCACCCATGTACGGGTCACGTGCAACAAGGAAACGATTGAGAAAGCGCTTTGTCATTCAACGGCAAGCTATTTCAAGATAGTAAATGGTGAATGTGTAGATAAAGAACCTAACAGACTTGTCGTTAGCTTTCTCGAAATGTCAAGTCTAGGAGCAAAACTGCCGTGGCAGACAAGAGCACGATGTGCATTTCTCTTTGTACTAGGAATAAAAGGCCGTATGACATAGAATGTGGTGCACCTTAAGATGTTCGCTTGCTCTGCTTCGTTATGACACAACTTGAAATCGTGGCACGTTTTCAAGTTTGCATGGGTGTGCCTGCGTGTGCGTGGTGAATCTTGAGCAGGCACCTTTAAGCACCTGCAGTTTTTACTGTACCGCTTACTACGTACAATGAGCACAACAAATTGTGATGATATTGAAATAGACAAACAGAATGCAGAAACAGACAGTTGACCACCTGCTGTTAAAACCTGGTACTAAAGTTTGAACGTCGACAGCAGGTATGCTGTTTGATGTGGAAATGTTTTGTTTTATACAGATTGTGAGCAGGGGCATAGCGTGACCTCTAAAAATGGGGTGCAAACTTTTATGGACATGCCCACTTTTATTGACTTGTAATTGACTGATAAAGCAGTCAGTTGTAGATCCAGACTGGAAAAAGGTGGTGTATATACTATATACAGCTTTGGCCCTCACACGCCTTTACAGTCCACAATTTTTATGACCACACCGACAAATGATGGGGTATAGCCCGGTCTAGTCCATGCCACACTACACCCCTGTCGTGAGTATGTATTAATTTTTGTAATTTACAAAAAATTATCAATTGGCATTGCTTATTTTGTATTAAAATCACCTTCTGTTGTGTAGCTTGTTTCTGTCTGTCACGCTGTCTTTTGTCTCAATTTTTAACAAAAGAAGCAGAAGATGTGACAAGAGAAGCGTATGCTTTATCATCTAGCATAGATAGTAAAGCAGCAGAAGGTGGGTGTGCTGTGTGAATTAAAAGGTTTGTTGTTGTTGCTTATTGTGTTATTTGAGTAGCTGCCACTCTATTGGCTTATACGGTTCAACTAAATGAAGGATCAGATGACGAAGTGAAACAACTGTTACAACAGGCTGAGGGATCGACTTCTATGGTAAATAGAATGGAAGGCAAAGCATATGGTAAGTTACAATGTAAGACTGATTTGTCAGTGTTCAATGTTGATGATATGGATTCGAAATAATTTGTTAACTTGTTGGTATGTGAGATGTCGGAAATAAGTTTCTGTCTTGTGTTGTGTTTTGTAGTGTTGAGTGAAATGGCGGAATTATTGATG
>NC_085085.1:3745074-3777574 GCF_963422355.1 Corticium candelabrum
CGACAATTCTAAAATGGCCGTCCATACAAGTTGATCATGATATGCATCTGCAATCTCATGATCAACACTGTGACTAAGGCATCCAAGGGGAGGGCTATTAGGTCTACTAAAGGTGTCATGCCAGAGACATAACGATAGTATAAACACAATATCTAGCTTTCTGTTCAAGTTCCAAGAATTCATGACAGATCCGATCCAGAGAGAGTTCTGTGGTTCACCGTACGCTGGCTGCTTGAACTACTCTTGACTGCCATCTGCTAAAACAACATACTGTAGCTGAGCCGGGTCATACAAGTTTGGCAATAGCAATACATATTTTTTTGTTACAAGGGTCTCTAGGGTCCACGGTTATATAAAGTGACAACATTCATGCATACGTAGAATTTAGTTTTGTACATACATACATACATATACATACATGATGATGATGGTATGTCTACTGTTACAGTGATGACTTTCTCTTAGTATCTTTTTTTATGTACATACATACGTACATTTTGTTAAAGGGTCCTTTAAGACTTAGGCTTGAGTGTCCAGCTGGTCATCTCCCCCCCCTGGCGGAGAAACGACCGGCTGGACTCTTGAGCCTATTTAAGACTCACTTACATACTGTTTTTAGTAAAAGGGTTGATCTGACTGCTAACAAAATTGCAAAATTAAAGTAGAAATACTAGAACTACCTAGCTAGCTATTCATGTTCAATGTTCCAAACTATCATGTAACACAACTTTTTACAGTTTATGTATGCAAATGCTGAATTTGAAATTTAGACATATCTTGATGTGATGCTTTAGACTCCACTTGAAATAGGCAAATATATATAGAGCTGGTGGTGGAAAGGTTTCTCACTTGTGCCAGTATTACATACATGAGAGAAACCTTCATACATACATGACTTCTCTAATGCCTTTTGTGTCTTTGATGAGAAAATGGACCTGCTTTTGATTTGCATACATGCTTACGTAATTTTTTTCTTTTGTATGTAGGAGTCTGCGACTCCAATAAAAACGTACAAAAAATGACAGTACACTATGAAATCTAATCACTGGTGTTACAGACTCAACCAATGGTACCCAAAACTTATAAAATGATTCTGTTGCTGTGTGTCTAGACCAACAGGGTCTGATGAAATCTCTGAGTGCCCATTTAAAACTGCTTATGATTGCCGTCCGTGGTAGTTTCTGGCACTTCTGCCATACATTTTTTGTACCTACGTACATACAAGAGCCCCTAAGGTTCGGGTTCGATACTGCAATGACTATGCTACGATGCTACAATGCTATGATGCTACAATGCTATGGTGCTACAATGCTATGATGCTACAATGCTATCAGCAGTCACTGTCTATATGTCACTTCTTCTTCTTCTTGGACAGAACTGACACTCCGGAGAGTGAGGCAATTGTATGTTAATTCCTTACCCAAGGGAATTTATGTGTGTGGCTCTCCCGCACTTAAACTCTGACCTGAAGGTCCCGGATGTTGCCAATCTCCAACTGCACACTCTAACTAATTGAGCCACATACATACATACATACATTTTTCAGTTTTATTAAAGAGTCCTTAAGACTCAGTATAAAAACTTAGTTACCTTACAGCTTTTACATACATACATACATGCATACATCTATACCTACAGATGCATATATAAGAAAAAATTATATTGAAAGACAGACAAAACTGACTTGTGTTCTACATACTTGATTCAGGAGCAGTTTCTGTATTTTCTGAAATTTCGTTAACATCATAGCTTTCTTCTTTGTCAGTGCTGATTCTATCACAAACAGATTGACAGAAATTAGATTTAATTCTGCTGTGCCTGGTCTCAAGACTGGTGACAATTGGTCCAGACTTACAACTGAAGGTTGCTGAACTTTTCATCAAGAGCCACCTTTGCTTCATTCAGATGAGTGTCAGTTTCCTGATACTCAGTTTGTTGATGCCACAGGTGGTTCTCTACATCGGTTTTCTGTTTATAATAGCTTTTCTCAAGGCATTTTGAGCTCTTTTGAGCACATGAATGTCTGCATTTAGCCTTGATTCTGTTTCTGTTGTTCTTTTTTCAAAGCTTGTCTGCTTGCTGCACTTGCTGTGTTGGAAGGAAGCATGACTAGAGATTTAAGACTCTTTAGGTGCTCGTGAGTTTTTTCTATGGCAACGTGAGCAATTTCCATTTTCTCAACGTTCCTTGCTTGTCTGTCTTCTTGAGTCGGGGGGGGGGGGGGGGTCAGGGTCTGTAACTGGCTGCTCCAGCTGTTCAAGTTGTTGCAGTTCTAATTTGAGTAAAGCTGATTTCTGTAGCGTCCAGGCAGTGCTGACAATTCCATGCAGTTGTTGTTTCTTCAGAGTTAAGCTTTGGATTTCAAGCCAATACCTCAGCCTGAATTCTTTCTCGAATATTCCAGTAGCTGACTCTATCTCTAGTGAGCCATACACTTTGAAGCCGTATGCTTCTGGCGAAGTCCGTGTTAAATATAGAACCTTGGACCAACATCTGGTCCTAGCACGTTTTAGCAATGAAAATCATGCTGGCACGAGAGATAATGTAAACCCAAAAAAGGATCCAAAAAGAAAAAAAGTTTAAAGTTTATGCTAACCACAATATCTTCAACCCGTCTCGGGGGCCTAGGGAGGTGCAGCCCCGAGACGGGAGGAAGAGGGAAGACGAGCAACGAGAGATGGTTGGCGTTTGCATGGTAGGGTAAATTTGGAAAGAGGTGCTTTTTAAGGTGTCTAGAGGGCAAAAAAACAAGCAACACAATACCTTTTAGCCGTGCGTTTCATATAAATATGAGGTGCTTTAATTAATTAAGGTGTATAGAGGGCAGGTATTTGAGAACTACCGACTAGACTACTCACAGCAGCGTCGCTAGACCATCACCTTTGACAGATGGTCGAGCGCTAGTCTCGCTAGTCAAACGATTAGAGTAGCTTGCGTTCTGCCGACTCGTCGTTTCATGCCGTCACAACATTTTACAAATGATCGTTTGTGTAATGCAAAAGCGCGGTATCCTTGCATCTCATTACTATCCGAGGCTCGGATATTCCTTAGTAGTCCTCTGGCTGACGACCATACTGTATGTACGACCGTGCAGTCCTGGACCGTATACCTACTAGTAGATACAGTCGATTAGCGCTAATGCAAATGAAGCCATTCCGACGACCACTCTAGACGAACATGATGTCATCATAGGGCTCCACCTCTCTTTGTTTGGCAGCTGGTAACGAGAATTCGGCCATCGGTCGTCCGTAAAGTGTACATAGTCTAGTGTCTACCGTTTAGCATCGCTTTTGATTAGTACATGTGCTTCTGGTTCGCACTTCGCGCGCTCTCTGGTCTGGACGTTCGAGGCTAGATGTTTGTCGAAACAACGGTTGCTAGCCACAATTCTCAGCCACGAAGTTAGTCAATGCTAGAGCTAGCGATACAGCACTGAGCGCTACATGCGACCACAAGGCGTAGTGCCGCGTACACACGTACCAGTGTGAGTCATCGCCGCTCCGAGGATTGACTATCCGGGAATGACGAAGTCTCTGGTCACGAGTTGATTGCTTGGGTGGAGTCCGTTTCAACTTCTCATTGTGGTGTTGCGAGATTCTGTAAGAGAAATGAATCGTTTGATAGAGAGCTGAATAAGTGATTGTACTGTGTGATCGATTGATTATCTAAATTTAGGTAGTGAACGTTTTGAGAACATAAGCGCAAAGAGATGAAACGAAATGTCGTTCAAGCTGCGCGCATTAGAGACTGGGATGAGGTTCAACGACTCATTGAACAGGGAGGGAACGTGAATGATGAGGATGAACGGCGGAGAACAGCTCTACACTACGCTGTTTTACTTGGAAAAAGGAGGGATTGTGCATTCTTGCTGTCACGAGGCGCCAACGTCAGTCAGACAGACGTAGATGGATGTCAGCCGCTTCATCTCGCTGCATCTGGCAATTGTTCGGATATCTGTAAACTGTTAATTGATCACAGTGCTGATGTTACTGCTGTCAACACAAATGGTGACACTCCTCTTCTCATTGCTCTTGATTCTTTCCAGTCTTCCGCTCTGTATCGTTCACTAGTAACCAATGAGAGTGTGAATATAGCAGATCGTCTTGGTAACCATGCTTTACACAAAGCGATTAGTAAAGGTTACATTCATAGTGATGTCCTGCTGTTAGTGGAGGGTGGAGCTGATGTAAATGCTGTGAATAAAGATGGACAAACACCACTGCACACAGCAGCTGGTGGAGAGGAAGACTGTCCTGAATTGTGTTCTATTCTACTAAAACATAAAGCCAAGGTTAATGCAGTGGATAAAGATGGCAACGCACCACTACACTTGGCATGCAAAGAAAGACATTCCTTCACTGCAAATTTACTGTTTTCTCATGGGGCTGATGTGAATGCTCTAAACAAACAACTAAAAGAACCTGTACTTTTAGCAAATGAATCTATACATAAGCCTTTCATAGCCCATGATGAATCAATGAAAGATTATGGAGATGATTTGTACAGAGCAGCTCAAAATGGTGACATCTCTGTATTTCAGTACAGAAATCGAAAATCAGACTTAAATGTTTCAAATAGAACTAAAGATACACTGCTACATGCAGCAGCTGGTGGATGGAAAGACTGTCCTGATTTGTGTTCTATGTTACTAGGACTTGGAGCTAGGCTTAATGCAGTGGATGGAGATGGTAACCAGCCACTTCACTTGGCGTGTAGAAGAGGTCATACAAAATCAAGTAATGTGCTGCTCTCTTGGGGTGCAGATGCAGTTGCATTGAATATAGCTAGACAAACACCACTACATACTGCAGCTGGTGGATGGAAAGACTGTCCTGAATTGTGTTCTATTTTAGTAGAACATAAAGCCAAGATTAATGCAGTGGATAAAGATGACAACCAACCACTACACTTGGCATGTCAGAAAGGACATACCAAATGTAGTGCCTTCTTGCTTTCTAGTGGAGTAGATGCAAATGCATTAAATGAAAACAGACAAACACCACTACATATCGTAGTCAGTAATTTGTCTGAGCTATCTGTGTTATGTTCTGTTTTACTACAATACAAAGCCAAGATTGATGCAGTGGATGAAGATGGCAACCAACCACTACATTTAGCATGTGAAAAGCACCATACAGAAATCAGTCGACTCTTGCTTTCTAAGGGAGCAAATGCTAGTGCAGTAAATGGAATGGGACAAACACCACTACATATCGTAGTCGGTAATAGGTCTGAGCTATCTGAGTTATGTTCTCTTTTACTACGACACAACGCCAAAACTGATGCAGTGGATGAAGATGGCAACCAACCACTACACTTAGCATGTAAACGGCGCCATACAGAAATCAGTCGACTCTTGCTTTCTAAGGAAGCAAATGCTAGTGCAGTGAATAAAAAGGGGCAAACACCACTACATATCGTAGTCTGTAATAGGTCTGAGCTATCTGAGTTATGTTCTCTTTTACTACAACACAACGCCAAGATTGATGCAGTGGATAAATATGGTAACCAACCACTACACTTAGCATGTAAATGGCACCATACAGAAATCAGTCGACTCTTGCTTTCTAAGGGAGCAAATGCTAGTGCAGTGAATGTAATGGGAGAAACACCACTACATATCGTAGTCAGTAAATCGTCTGAGCTATCTGAGTTATGTTCTCTTTTACTACAACACAACGCCAAGATTGATACAGTGGATAAAGATGGCAACCAACCACTACACTTAGCATGTAAACGGCGCCATACAGAAATCAGTCGACTCTTGCTTTCTAAGGAAGCAAATGCTAGTGCAGTGAATAAAAAGGGGCAAACACCACTACATATCGTAGTCTGTAATAGGTCTGAGCTATCTGAGTTATGTTCTCTTTTACTACAACACAACGCCAAGATTGATGCAGTGGATAAATATGGTAACCAACCACTACACTTAGCATGTAAATGGCACCATACAGAAATCAGTCGACTCTTGCTTTCTAAGGGAGCAAATGCTAGTGCAGTGAATGTAATGGGAGAAACACCACTACATATCGTAGTCAGTAAATCGTCTGAGCTATCTGAGTTATGTTCTCTTTTACTACAACACAACGCCAAGATTGATACAGTGGATAAAGATGGTAACCAACCACTACACTTAGCATGTAAATGTCGCCATACAGAAATCAGTCAACTCTTGCTTTCTAAGAATGGAGCAAATGCTAGTGCAGTGAATGGAATGGGACAAACACCACTACATATCGTAGTCGGTAGTAGGCCTGAGCTATCTGAGTTATGTTCTCTTTTACTACAACACAACGCCAAGATTGATGCAGTGGATAAAGATGGTAACCAACCACTACACTTAGCATGTAAACGGCACCATACAGAAATCAGTCGACTCTTGCTTTCTAATGGAGCAAATGCTAGTGCAGTGAATGTAATGGGACAAACACCACTACATATCGTAGTCAGTAAATCGTCTGAGCTATCTAAGTTATGTTCTCTTTTACTACAACACAATGCTAAGATTGATGCAGTGGATAAAGATGGCAACCAACCACTACACTTAGCATGTGAATTGCACCATACAGAGATCTGTCGACTCTTGCTTTCTAATGGAGCAAATGCTAGTGCAGTGAATAAAAAGGGACTAACACCACTACATATTGTAGTCGATGAATGTTCTGAGTTATCTGAGTTATGTTCTCTTTTACTACAATACAAAGCCAAGATTGATGCAGTGGATGAAGATGGCAACCAACCACTACACTTGGCATGTGCACAAGGTCATATAGCAACAAGTCTTCTGTTGCTCTCTAATGGAGCAAATGCCAATGCAGTGAATGAAAAGGGACAAACACCACTACATACAGCTGCTGGTGGATGGAAAGACTGTTCTCAATTATGTTCTATTTTGCTAGAACATGAAGCCAAGATTGATGCAGTGGATAAAGATGGCAACCAACCACTACATTTCGCATGTGAACACCACCATACAGAAATCAGTCAGCTCTTGCTTTCTAATGGAGCAAATGCTAGTGCTGTGAATAAAAAGGGACTAACACCACTACATATCGTCTGTAAATTGTCTGAGCTATCTGAGTTATGTTCTAGTTTAGTAGAACAGAAAGCCAAGATTGATGCAGTGGATAAAGATAGCAACCAACCACTACACTTGGCATGTGAACAAGATCATATAGAAGCAAGTCTTCTGTTGCTCTCCAATGGAGAAAATGCAAATTCATTGAATGCTGATGGACAAACACCACTACATACAGCTGCTGATGGATTGAAAGACTGTCATAAATTGTGTTCTAATTTAGTAGAACATAAAGCCAAGATTGATGCAGTGGATAAAGATGGCAACCAACCACTACACTTGGCATGTGAGTCTGGTTTAGTCACAACAGTTAAACATCTGTTGGATTGCAATGTTGATGTGTTTGCTACTAATAAATTTCATCAAACTGCTCTTCATAAGGCGGCTTGCAGCAATAGAGATTGTCCTACAATTTCTGTGATGCTTATAGCAAAAGGAGCTCATGTGAATGCTACAGATGGCAATGGCAACACATCACTACAAGTTGCATATCAGAAAGGAAATAGCAAAACAGTTGAGGTGTTAATTGAAAGTGATTCTGATCGAAAGATATTGAATGTAAGAAGCACGGGTGAATATAAGGTATTGCAGACTGATGGGTATTGTGTTTAGACCAATGATGATGAAAGCAACATTGCTACTAGTGAGTATTTAGTTAATTATTTAGATTTTAACAATGTTGGTGTTGAACAGTTTAATATTTTATGTTGCATTTTAAGCCTTCCTTAGTTGAATCTTGAATAATTCTAGACTGTTGAGAAGGATATGGTGTTGGTTTTAGAATGGTCTTCAGATGGAAGTATGGCTGTCTTAGACTTCTCAATTCTCATGCTCATCTTTTATTGATTGTAGCGTTTGCAAGGAGCAGTTAATTGTCTTAACCATATGCAGTACAACTACGTATATATAATCTTAGGGAATAGCAGCTTGTAACTTAACACATTTTTGTCTTCTCCAGTTGTCTATATGTGTGGCTTGTGGGCAGTTGTATGTTTTGTGTAATATGTGAGAGTGTGAAGGCATAGTAACATAATACAGTATAAGAAGTAGACATTGAGAGTTTTCAATCAATTGAAGTTAATAATGATCTTGGGTTATCTGCAGGGACACAATGCATTGCTGCAAAAGTCTTTGTTTCTAGTTAGCAGAAAAGTCAGTTCAGGCACTTAATTTAGTGTTGTGTGCTTTACTAAAGGAGTATGTTAGCTAAGTTCTATGGTATTGTGATATTTTTCTGTCTATCTTATTAATTTTAGATAATTACTAGTTAGGAGTAAGTAGATTTGCTAATTTCACTCTTGTGTGCCACAGAGATGGAACAAGTAAAGCCAATTGCAACACTGGAGATGATGGTTGGTCTTGAAGGTGGACGCTATAGCTCAGGAAGTTTGTCTGTTTTGGTTCCTGAAGGTGCTGTGACAAAACCAGTGAACATAAAAATGCATCTGTTTGTTGATGAAAGACTAATACCACCCTCTGCCAAAGCCAATGATGGATACATTTTGAGCCCACTTTATGCCTTTGAACCTCATGAATTAACATTCCTCAAACATTTACAGGTATACCTTCCTCCACCAGTTGATTCAAAAGGATGGCATTTGTCACTCATGAGAGCTATGTGCGATACTTCTACTTCGCCTCAATCATGGCAGCCAAAATCCATAGTGACATTTAATTCTGATTTAGAACAAGTGAATGTCGAAGATGTAGATAGTCAGTATGACATTGCCAGTGGTACTTTGAGCATAAAACACTTGTGTTGGCACTATTGGTTTGGAAAGCCTACTGACATGTTTCTGGCTTCAAAAACTATGCTTTTTTCTGTGTGTGGGTATCAACCAACACCTACAGTGAATACTTGGAATCTCACTATTCACTGCCATGATCAGTGTCAGGAGGTTATTGAGGTACATTTATTACAATATTATGAGCTTTTTTGCTACTAGTTAATTATATAATGAAACAATTGCTTGTGTTTGTATTAGCGGATGAGGGAGAATGAAACAACAAAAGTATTACCAAGGCGTTCCTTTTTTTGTGTGGATCAAGACATGAAAATGAAGTTTGAAGGCAATATTGAGTTTAGTGTTACACGTGGCGCTTGGAGGGGTACTTCACAGCTACCGGTAATAGTGTATGCCCACATATACAGTGGTGTATTTGTAATGTGTGTTATGCATGTATCTTTAGCCTGTACCCGCTGCTGGATTTTGGCACAAATGGATATGTTTGGACAAGAAATTTGCCGTAACTGTGGAGCTCACAGATACAGATACCTCTTTTCCGAACACTTGTATCATAGATGTTACGCAGGGTGATGAAAAAGTTGCTCTAGTAATGACTCCTTGTGACGGCAGGGTGAGTGAGAGATCATTCAGATGAACTAGTGTGCATTCAATATTTTGCAATAATCAGGTTATCAATATTTACTTCTGTACTGAAACTGTAGCAACTTTGAGCTGTGATCACAGGAATGTTGACAACATGCAGTCGTCATGCAGATAGTTTACTGTTTGAGTTATCTGTTAATGTCAGCTACATGGGCATAATTATGGAGCCACCCTGAGCATGTGACTTTTAGATTAAAAAGTATTGGACTTTCTCGGCCACTGCAAGTACATGCATCTACAGTGACCGCTGCCCTTTTTAGTAAATCAACAAGTCATAATGGTGAGGTAATGGCTCTGATTATGCCATCTGCATGTCTGTGATTGGAGGTGATGTGTGACCTGTTGAGATACATGACTGCTTCTTGCTGTCAGTTCAACCAGTAAATATCGGAAGTTAATAATGAAATTGTTTTCAAAAAGCTTCTAAACGATAAAATGACTTTTGTTTATGTCAGAAGACATACTCAAAGACTATACGTTTCAGTCTACTTGCATATTGTGAGTCTGTTCTCATCTGCTCTTGTAGCATCACAACATGAACGTTTGGACATGGTAATGCATGGCGGCATTGGTTAGTCTGGTCATTCCCTCAATCTTTTTTGTTGTTGCTACGGGTTTTGTCAAAGCGTCCAATCAGAACAACATAAATACCCAAATGGTATTATTTGATGTAGAATCAGCGGGTTAGCAGGTATATTCATAGATCTGCAACGTTCTGTTGACTTCCATGCCTTAGCTGTTATGGGGGGCTCCATAATTATGGCCATGTATATGCAACTCAATTATGTTAATGTCTAAACTGTTGACAACTGCACCTGATGGTTGTTGCTTATTTGTTCGGTCTAATAGATTTTTAGTGTATTTGTCATCAAGAGATAGACTTTTTCCAAAGGCAACAGCATCTGATGGTTGTTGCATGTGTAGTCTGTTTGATTATTCTTCCTAATTATTTGTGTTTTTATGTTTGTTTTAATGAATTTGATGGTTACTAATAAGACATTTTGAATTGTCTTGTATGCTCTGATTGGTTGTCTTTGTAGGGATCAGAGACAGACAGTGCAAAGCCGAGTCCACTCTTGCCCACAAGTAAGAATAATTATTGGTGATAATTAATGCATGTTAGTACAATTGCGTTTTAATAGCTAGTTTATCTAATGTGTTATGTACTACTAGTATGTTACCTATTGTCATCTAGTATGTTGAATGATCCAGTTAGTGTTCTACAGACTTGATGGTGGCTAAAAATGCCAATCACTGTAGTGTGTTTATCAACAGCTACAGTACTTGTGAGAGCTTTTGCAAATAGTTACAGGAATATTTGATTGGTTTTTAACAACTATACATCGAAGAGACTTGAAGTCATGTATTGAACAATATTTGGATGCCTATGAATACAATTTACAGGAGAACTAGTTGGTGACTTGCATGTATGCAATCTGGCTTCTACAGAGTTTATGTGATTTCAGGTAGTTGTTTACACATTAAAGTCTATGATATCAACTTGAGATTTGTGTGACATATGAGTTACCAGTTCTTACCAAAGTAACATACAATTTCCGATTTTGACTAGTACTGATAGAAATATTAATAAGTTTTTGTTTTAATTAGGAAAAGATTGCTGCGTGCTGTCTTTGATTTATGTGTTTTTGTTAATTGACTGAGGTATTTCATTTATTATTATAATTAAGGCAGTATCAGAGTCAAGTCATTGGCAAATGAGAGATAATATTTTGGATTGCATTGCATTTGCAACTTTTTAGACAGTACTTGTTTCTGTATATATTACAAAGTCTATTTCAATTTTGATGGTTGAAAGAGCAAACTACCAAAATGACTGCTGTAGATAATGTCAAACATGAAGGTCTTGTTCTTACTTAGTCAGACATGTTTATACAAAAGCCCGTTGTCAAACTATTCACAAAGTTGAGTTTCTGTTAACTATAAGAGAGCTAATTATATATATATATATATATATATATATATAGCAATCATGTTATTGCATGTTAGGTCTTGTAAGTTGCTTATATGAAAATTGAAAGAATAATATATTGCATGTTTGTTTTTTGTAGCTTGTAAAGGTGATGAGAATGTTACTGCAAAGGAGCTACATCATCTTGCTGAAGGTATGCAAAGCTGGTTGGAAGAGTTTGCCTTGACGTTAGATCCGAACTAGTTTACAGTACTAGGTAATCTTGCAGCAATAAAGTGTCAACTAGATAAGCCTGAACTTCAAGATCAAGCCATGTTAGAAACTTGGTGTGGCAATCTTGGTGATAGGGCACATCGTCAATTGCTAATCGAAGCATTGATTAAACTGTGCAACAAAGTGTCTCTAGCACACAAATCAGGTTGCAGTCTTTATTGAAACAGGTGATGAACTACCAGATAGCTTGAAACAATCTGTCGACACAGCTAGGTTTATGACATTTTTGTGTCAGCTGGGGATTGATGCAGTTGCACAATTGAGTAGACAGCTGCCTATTATGAGAGTGTTAATTGTCTTGTATGCATGTGGAAATGTTGTGTGGGTGTATATATATATATATATATGTATGTATGTATGTATGTATGTATGTATGTATGTATGTATGTATGTATGTATGTATGTATGTATGTATGTATGTATGTATGTATATGTATATGTATAGGTATATGTTTGTGTTGGTCAATGCTGTTTCTACTCTACAGAGCTAGCCACTTCTGTGGCAGTTGTGAATGATGATGAAATCGTAGAAGTTGCCTCAAGAATTGAATCAGTCTGGAATAAAGTAGCAGCATTTCTTGATGCAAAATTGTTTTCTCAGGCTGCAGTAGATGTTATTGTGGAGAAATCTTCATCACCATTCTCAAGAGCCAGAACTATGCTTGAACAGTGGAAAAATAGTGCTGCTGCAAATGCTACACAACAATGCTTGAAAAATGCAATGGTTAGAGCAGGATTGAGACTGCAAGCAGTTGAAGTGTTTGGTGAAATGTCTACTCATTAGACCTATAGACCATACATCATGTTTGGCGGTCATGTACAACTTTCTTTTTCATAATATTTCTAGCTTCTGTTGCAGTGATATCAATGTGCCATGCAGCATGCCAGTTTGTAATGATTTTTATGTTTATGGATTTGATATGATTTCATCAACAGCAATAAAAATTGCACAAAATAAACTAAAACTAGCAATGACATTCATGTGAGTCACAGTGAACACTCTATGCAGACACTTGTCTAGAGTCACTCTGCAGCAATATCAAAGTAGGCACTATGCTGGTGTATGACCAATAACTGTAGCAGTAGACCTGTATGCACCAGTAAAATCAGGTAGTCACCGCATACAAACACAAGTAGGCAAACACTCATTTATTTTTAAATAATTAAATACCATCAACAACAAGATCAGTGATATTCACCGGTATTACAAGCTAGTTGTCACAATCTGCTGAAAGGAAGTTGCTATACTCGCTTGGACAACCAAATAGCGGCTCTGCAGCCTTGTTTGATAACTTGCGACAGAGTTTCAACAAACGGTGCCTTATCGGCTCCAAACTGCAACCCGATCCCTAAATGTTCCAGTTCATCGTCTCTGCATCGTTTTATCGTGTCCAGTAACTCAGTATCACACGCGTGTTCACCCTCCACAAGAGTCCTCAACTGATTGTTGTAATGCTCGCCGATGACTTCGTCAACGGCCACCGTACACACCATCGCAGCCTCGCTCCCCATCAGAGCAGTCCCGGCACCCAACAAAAATCCAGCCACATTCCACAAAGGCATGAACACAGTCGGTCGAACACGTCAACTTTTTCCCAAATTTTGAAATTCTAGTAAATGGATTTTTTCCTCGTTCCACATTTTTTGAACGATCGGACCACTCGATGTCCAACCCAAGACAGTCATCTGGCCTGCGTAGATTCGATCGGCACCGAACTCTCCTGCATGATCCACTCGAATAACACGCTGAATGACGTCATCAGCTCGTGTGGTAAACGTTGATAATAAATTATTAGAATTTCTCAGTGAACAAATGGGGTCTCTCCGTGCAAGAGAAGACACGAACGGTCTCATTGTCGACCATTTTGCTAAAAACATGAATCAGATGTCTCCCGGTTTGCCTCAAAGTCTAGAGTACAGCTCACGTGACCAAAAGTTGTGACACGTGTGTACATTGAATACCCGTATGTGTCTAGTGCAGTTTATCTGTTCTCTCAATTTCTTTAGGTTTGGTTTCTCTCTACTCTCGATTCTATGCTTAGCGATGACGTCACCTCTGAATCTATCAGCTCGGACACCAAGAGCGAGCCCCAAACACGATTCCCATGAATGAAATTCAATTGGACTTCAACTAGCTAACGCGCCCTCGTCTCGCCCTCACGCACTGGCCAGCGAAATTTTCTTAACAAAGTTACACGCAGACAAGGAAAATCACGCGACGGAGACGGAACGAGACGCAGTAGACGAGAGAACGAACGTTGACGCTCTAGTAGCGAATGAAACACAAAGAAGGCGTGGCACATTCTTGCTGCGTGACAGTCACATAGTCCCAGCCTTATACTGTACGTTTAGAGTACGCTACTCGCCAAGTCTCGTGACTTTTGCAAAGTCTCTTTTCATACTAATAGGCTCATAGCTGAATTAGCTGGTGGAAACTACGGTTTGGGACCCTAGCTGCCGCTTCCACAGTGTGCTTACAGTTGAACGTTGAAATGTACGACTATGTTCTGAGCCCGATGAGAATGAAGAAGCACTAGAAGTGCAAACCCTCGGCCGGTATGCACCTTGAAGGTAATTAGTCGCGCTATGACAGAATGGTCTAGGTTTAATGGCATTCGTCTTTGATCTATACAACTGGCAAACAAACGTTTCACGTACAGTAAACAAATCATCAGAAACATTAAATATACCACCAAGTCGTTGAATACCATCACATAATTGCGAATTCGATTGCACAATTTTAGACCAGTCTTTTTCCCTCGCCTTTTGAAAGCAGATGTAGTATCACAGGCAGTTAGAGCGTGTAATCCTAGAATTGCGCCGCAAACGTTTTCACTAACGGAATTTCTCACAGCTTAAATGTCAATAAACCATGAGCGCGTTTTAGTCCCTGTTCGGAAAAATTGCGAGCGGGGATGCCAGGACACAAAGAGCAAGCCAAAATGGCAACGTCCGTATCTGGTAATCGTATCACTACACTCGCGAAACCCATCGTAGCCGCATGTGCTGCATGAAGTAGCAAACGAGTGGCAGCTTCTTCATGACAACATTCCAGATCTGCTACACATTGGGCAGTAACTGCAACTCCATCACTGCTTGTTAGAAGGGTGCATTTGGCATCGTGAGTCACGTAGAATAGGCGATGATGAAGACATTCAGCATAGTCTGGTCTGATCCATTCTTGCAAGAGAAACTCTGAGAGATTTGTCTTGTTACTGTCAAGTGATAAGTACTTCTTCCACTGTGACGGACACTTCTGCAATCGATTAGCTATGTTAATTTTTACGATTCCCTGTTTTGCTCTCTGGCTTCGTTCGCAACGTTTGATGCTATGAGTAGGGTATCTGTCGACCACAAAATCGATCCAGACAGAACCAAAGCTACTGTAGAAACGTGCACATGTAGATTAATTAGGCTTCTGTTCGCTCTGACTTTGGAGACCGTAACAAAAATGAATAGAGACGCACTAGCGTACTTACAGTTCAGCGGAGCCGCTTTGTCCGACAAACAGACGCTGTCATGGACAATGCACGTTCCCCTTCGCAAATTTCCGTCAAACGCCAAATGCTATAGTGATCTTTGCAACAACACCACGGCCGCTCGGCCACGTACACCAAAAATTCAAGCTGGCAGACTGCAGAACCACTATGCAGAAACACTGTGGAAGAAGCAAAATGTTACAAGTCAGGTACAGCTACACACCCTCGCTCCTGGTTGTTGTACGGGAGACATATACGTCCAAACACCGGTGTAGCGTCGGGCGTGGGGGGCTGGGGGAGACTAGAGCCTCCCAAACATTTTGGGCGTGTCACTTCGCTTCAAGCAAAACTATCATTCTAGGTTATTAAACAGTGACAGTCCTCTTAATCTCAGAGTAGTATGTTGACAATCGACGACGACGCTAACTACTCTCTGTTCGCGTTGACTTTGCGCTTTGAAAATCTGTAATAACTTCTGCGCAATAGGGCGAACAATGACGATCTTGGTATCGTTCGAAACCGCTAGTTCCCGGATTTTCTATAGTTAGGGTAACGAAAGCGTATGTATTACACAGGCTGTTTGATAAGACTTTTGCATATCAAGAGTCGTTAGGGTTCGTAACTCACTACGAAGGTATGGTCTTACAACAAGAATGCTGCTAATAGAGGAAGTAGCCAATTAGCAAGGACACTAGTGGTCCGCTGCCTTAACATCAACTCACAGTTGCTCTTGTTTCGCAAGTAGTTGCTTGGTATTTCTGACTCCTCTTCCCGTTCTTTTTTGTCTTGATAGCCTGCGACTTTCTCTACTCTAACCTAACATCTTTGTATTGTAATGTGACCTCTAGAATGTACAGTTAATGGAATATCACGTAACATATCTCAGTGTGGTAAACAAATACAGCTGCGTCATTAGTCACTTCCGAGTGCAAAGTCAGCACAAACAGAAAGTATATATCTCTGTGACAATACATATTATCATTACAGTATGATAAAACCTAGCCTCGTCCCCAGACTCACGTGAGCCTGGCAGTGTCCGGTTCCCGTATGACACTTTCAGCCTCCCGTCAGTGTCGAGAAGTCATGGCCACATAGGGAAAATGAAATTTCCTGCGGCTCCGCTACCTAACCAATGATTTGCTTGCACTCCACGGTACTTTCTCCACTGATTTATTCTATTTATTTATTAGAAAACTATATCTACACCAATATTGCTCACTAGACTAGGAAATGCTAAAACTGATCAACGTCGTTTGCACTGAATTGGTCTTCTAGATTCTATTGTCATCGAGACGCCATTTACTCTTGACGATCTCAGCTAGCCATGGAAACCTTTTTAGCACGGACGGTAACAGTGTTTCCTTGCACTCCTTTATACGCACACTGACGGTACTCAGTCCCACATCTACAGTTTATTTGTAACCTGACATTAATACTAATTTACTTAGATATCTACAAACTGCGGTTTAAAAAAGTAGGAAATGGGCGTGGCTTTGCGTGAGAAATGGGCGTGGTTTGTGGCCTAATATATCTGCCCCCAAACTTGAAGACCACGTTACGCCGGTGGTGCAAATGTAAACTATAGGCGTTGCTTCTATGTGCTAAACCCCTAAAGCAAAGGACTAACACCATGTACAGGACGGACGCCCGATGGCCGAATTCTCGTTAGCAGTTACCAAAGAAAGAGAGGTGGAGGGTGGAGCCTTAAGGATGACATCATGTTCGTCTATTGGTCGGTAATGACACCATGCACTACTCGTCTAGTGGTCGAAATACCTCATTTGCATCTGTGCTAACCAACTATATATACGGTCGGTCGGTCGATCGGTCGGTCGATGAACGACTACTATACTCGAGCCCGAAAATCCGGGCCTCGGGCAACAATGTAGTATGAGTAGGTTGGTATCCCGTATTAGACTACGCTAGACATGTCTAACAACCGAACTGTGGTTGTCATTGGAATATCAGGATCAGGAATATCGGCTTGCGCAAACGCTCTAGCGGGCTCCGTTCTATTTAAAGAAGGTTTTAGTAGCACCAGCTGTACGCGGTTTGTATGCAGCCAAACTATTCGTGTTGATCGATCAGGAGAAGAATACAACTTGAAGATTGTTGACACAATTGGCCTCGCTGGCACTCGACTGTCGCCCGACGAAGAATTGCAGCGACTTGTGTCCGCTTGTAGTGAGTGTATGGAAGGGATCAATGCCGTGTTTTATACCACGTCACGTAGTTGTTCGAAAGACGAAGCAGATGCGTTCTACGCTGCGTTGCAAGTTTTTGGAGCAGAAATTTTGGATTATACTACTATCGTGCGAACAAAGTTTGAAGATTTTCGAAATCCAGCGGCAGTCGCACGGGACAGAAAGTTTCTTATGGAAGATATCAATTTCAAGATGGGACAATGTCTGCCTAGCATCAGGTACATTCTTCATGTTGACAATGTGCCACTTCGCTACTGCCATCTAGACGGTTGCAAAGAAGACCGTATGGCTTCACGGGAGATTTTGCTGCGGCATCTGATCTGCAATTGCCAAAAGGTTTTCCGTCTGCCGTTACAGCGTGAAGTTGAATACAGAATTTTCGAGCAGAAGACTGCAAACCAGGAACCACTAGTACAGAAGATGCAACGGTTGGAGGCTCAGTGTAAGAGTACTGTTAGACAAATGGAGCAGTTATGCGCACAAGCAGCCGGAGCTCAACGAGAAACAACAAATGCAACCAGACAACGGATGCAGGACGTTACTGGAGAGAGAGAACCAGGTGGGGCAAAAACAGTTTTGGTAAAGTAATGGACATATTCACCTCAAGCTGTTCAGTAATAAATGTCATTTATTTGTATTTGCTGCTAGACTCTACATGTGGCATGTATAGCTATAGTAACAAATGTTTTAATTAGTTAATTACAGCATGTGTATCATTCTTAGAGTGGATGTCATGTTTGCTCCACTGCAAAATGAATTTACATGTGTACTACCACTTCAAGAGTTTTATTTGAATATTTTAGTACTGTAAGCCTTTGTACAGTGTGGTTAGGAAATAGGGTAGAAGCGATGGATCCAGACTTCATACAGTATCATAAAGGAAAACGTCTTTTCTGATAGCCATATATATTTAGACATTAGGTGCAAGTCTAGAGAAGCACACAATGCAACTAATGAACGTTTGGCAAAGATGTGCATCGATCTCATGGAAGTAGCAAGTGAATTTGAACTATTTCCATATGTGTGTAATGATGGTGTTGTCAAACTGTCGTCCAAGGATCCCAATTTGTCTGTGTTTTTTAAATTTGGATTGATTTGACTTGGTTGCTTGGAGTATCTAGGGACTCAGTTAAGTAAACAAACAGCCAAGACGACCTCTAGAGAGTTGACTGGATTATTGATGAACATGTTTGATTGATATCCTTAAGTAAGCAATGTGGTTGTGTGCTACTTCGAGGATCGGGTCTTCATTATTTTCTTGATGAAGCAGGTGGCTAACTTGGACAGTTTGTATTGTATGTAGAGATTGGTGTTGGAATGTGGAGGGCGTAGCATTGATATAGTAATGGACAAGATACGCTAATGACTCGTGCATGTGTAGTGCTGCGATTTTAGTCATAGAAGTGTAACAAAGTTGTTTCTTGAGTCACTAATTATAAGCTGATGGTCTGTCAATGGCCAATGTAAGGTATGACTTAAACTGTGCAACAAGGTGGCTCTAGCACACAGATCAGGTTGCAGATCTTTATTGAAACAGGCGATGAACTACCAGATAGCTTGAAACAATCTGTCGACACAGGTTCATGATATTTTAGTGTCAGCTGGGAATCAATGCTGCAGTTGCACAATTGAGTAGACAGCTATCTACTAAGAGAGTGGTAATTAACTGTCTTGTATGCATGTGGAAATGTCTTGTGGATGTATTTACACTGTGGAATATTGTTGCAGCCAAATGCTTGGAGTACATCCTACACACATTAGAGGTTGTAACAAGAGGGTGCATGAGTGCCTAAATTTCAGCCACTGTACATGTACAACTGTGTTATATGTTTTTATACTCTGCAGAGCAAGCCGCTTCTGTGGCAGTTGTGAGTGATGATGAAATTGTAGAAGCTGCCTCAAGAATTGAATCAGTCTGGGATAAAGTAGCAGCATTTCTTGATGCAAAATTGTTTTCTCAGGCTGCAGTAGATGTCATTGAGAAGAAAACTTCATCACCATTCTCAAGAGCCAGAACTATGCTTGAACAGTGGAAAAATAGTGCTGCTGCAAATGCTACACAACAACGCTTGAAAAATGCAATGGTTAGAGCAGGATTGAGACTGCAAGCAGTTGAAGTGTTTGGTGAAATGTCTACTCATTAGACCTATAGACTACGCATCATGCTTAACAGTCACGTACAATTTTCTTTTTCATGATTTTTTAGCTTCTGTTGCAGTAATATCAATGTGCCATGCAGCATGCCAGTTTGTAATGATTTTTATGTTTATGGATTTGATATGATTTCATTAATTAAGAGCAATAAAAATTGCACACAAAATAAACTAAACTAACAATGACATTCATGTGAGTCACAGTGAACACTCCATGCAGACACTTGTCTAGAGTCACTCTGCAGCAATATCAAAGTAGGAACTATGCTGGTGTATGACCAATAACTGTAGCAATAGACCTATATGCACCAGTAAAATCAGGTAGTCACCGCATACAAACACAAGTAGGCAAACACTCATATATATATATATATATATATATATATATATATATATATATATATATATATATATATATATATATATATATATATTAAATAATTAAATACCATTAACAACAAGATCAGTGATATTCACCGGTATTACAAGCTAGTTGTCACAATCTGCTGAAAGGAAGTTGCTATACTCGCTCGGACAACCAAATAGCGGCTCTGCAGCCTTGTTTGATAACTTGCGACAGAGTTTCAACAAACGGTGCCTTGTCGGCTCCAAACTGCAACCCGATCTCTAAATGTTCCAGTTCATCATCTCTGCATCGTTTTATCGTGTCCAGTAACTCAGTATCACACGCGTGTTCACCCTCCACAAGAGTCCTCAACTGATTGTTGTAATGCTCGCCGATGACTTCCTCGACGGCCACAGTACACGCCATCGCGGCCTCGCTCCCCATCAGAGCGGTCCCGGCGCCCAACAAAAATCCAGCCACATTCCACAAAGGCATGAACACAGTCGGTCGAACACGTCGACTTCTTCCCAAATTTTGAAATTCTAGTAAATGGATTTTTTCCTGGTCCCACATTTTTTGAACGATCGGACCGCTCGATGTCCGACCCAAGACAGTCATCTGGCCTGCGTAGATTCGATCGGCACCGAACTCTCCTGCATGATCCACTCGAATAACACGCTGAATGACGTCATCAGCTCGTGTGGTAAACGTTGATAATAAATTATTAAAATTTCTCAGTGAACAAATGGGGTCTCTCCGTGCAAGAGAAGACACGAACGGTCTCATTGTCGACCAGTTTGCTGAAAACATGAATCAGATGTCTCCTGTTTACCTCAAAGTCGACACACAGTTGAGTACAGCTCACGTGACAAAAAGTTGTGACACGTGTGTACATTTGAATACCCGTATGTGTGTAGTGCAGCTCATCTGTTCTCTCAATTTCTTTATGTTTGGTTTCTCTCTACTCTCGATTCTATGCTCAGCGACGACGTCACCTCCGAATCTATCAGCCCGGACACCAAGAGCGAGCCCCCGAACACGATTCCCATGGACGAAACTCAATTGGACTTCAACGCGCCCTCGCCTCGCACTCACGCACTCACCAGCGAAATTTTCTTAACAAAGTCACACTCAGACAAGGAAAACCACGCGACGGAGACGGAACGAGACGCAGTAGACGAGAGAACGAACGTCGACGCTCTAGCAGCGAATGAATCAATGAGTTGCGTGGGCGGTGGCCTCGACCAGGACTACGACAGCGCGTTTATTGAAACCCCAGAGAACGCGAGCATTAGCGAGCCGCCCAGTCTCGACGCCATCGACCTCAGCCGCGACAGCAGCGCGGCGGGAAGCGAGCCGGGCACGCCAAACGACGCCGAGAAGGCATCAACAGACGGAACGGACATCGACAGTGTGATTGTGACCAAGAGAAAGACGTGGTGGCGTTTCTGGAAGGGCAAGGAGGTGGATGCGACGGCGCGGAAGGGTCACAGTCCGAGAGCCGAGCAGTTGGTGTCGACTACCGGGTTGCTGATGGAGGCGCGTCCGGTCAGTTTGCCGGTGAAGTCGGAGAAGGAGGAGAGGAAGCATCGAGCGGAGTACGAGCAGATGATACAGCAGGCGAAGAAGAAAGGTAGGAATGTGTGGATGAATTGGAGGGTTAGTGAGTGTTGAGTGTGTGTGTGGACAGTGAGTATGAGTTACAGAGTATGAAGCCTGCTGGTAGTCATGTGTACGTGCGTTAATTAATTAATTGATTGCCTATGTATGCATCTCGTCTAGGTTGGTTCTGGTTCTGGGTGTTAGACGGTCTGTTCTTGTTTCAGTGTGTGTCTTGTATTTGTGTTCATATGTTTGTAAGGTCTAATTATATGGTACTTGGTGTGTCTGTCTGTCTGTCTGTCTGTCTGTCTGTCTGTCTGTCTGTCTGTCTGTTCGTCAGTCTGTCTGTCTCGTGTGTGTGTGTGTGTGTGTGTGTGTGTGTGTGTGCATGCATGTGCGTGTGTACATACGTACACGTGTGTGTGTGTGTGTGTGTGTGTGTGTGTGTGTGTGTGTGTGTGCGTGTGCGGGTGCGTGCATGTGTGCGTGCATGCATGGGTTTGTGTGGCTGGCTGGCTGTATCTCTGTTGTGTGCATGTCTGTCTCTCTGTCTGTATCTGTGTGTCTCTCTGTCTGTCTTTCTGTCTCTCTGTTTGTCTGTCTCTCTGTCTGTGTCTTTGTCTGTCTGTGTGAGTCTCTGTCTTCGTTTCTGTCTGTGTCTGTGGCTGTATACTTGATATCTATTGTACAGCTTAATATACCGGTATCAATACAAGAAATTTCAGAATAGGAAGTTCTGGCACTCAGGGCTACGGCCTGAAAACCCTCTGGATGACACACCATGTTGTTTTACATGCTCCATTGTTCTAGCCAGGATTTTTTGCCAACCTCAATATGAGGTCATTAATAACGTCATCAAATTTTTGGATTAACATCATAAAATTACTTTATCTGTTCTCTAGTTGCATTAGAATCAAATGCAACATAAGACAGATAGACAGACAAACAGACAGACAGACAGACAGACAGACAGATAATACAGTAGATTATTACAATGACAAGTTGACTTCAAACTGGAATTGTGAGCTGACCTAAAAGAGTAAGGGTGTACATTACAAAACATGAGATTGAAGATAAACAGTAATTAGTAGAACGCCTGCTGCAACCATAGTCACTCATTAGCACTTCTTGTGTGAAAGTTCAACTGGAATTCACTCAAACACCAACAAGGAGACCATGCACTCCCAAAGATTACCCTAGCTGAGAATATGTATTGTCCTGCAGCAACTTTGGGACCATCAAGACCACTAATGTCTTTAGATCCGTGATCCCACACTATGCATGCTAAGGCTTCCATTCATGTCCCAACCGTCAATAAATGCTGTTTTCCCCACTCCAAACGTCCCTTCCCTCTCCCAGCTGTCAAAATAACAGTACTGACGGTACTGTCGAGAACACCGTGCTCTATACTGGAACGCAACGACGTTTTATTCGGTACTCTACACCAAACATGCTTCTGGAATCTCACTAGATTTCCGCTCAGTCAAGACTAAAAATCTGACTCAAATATGTTTGTAGTTCAAGTTCACAGCACCATTAGTAATACCTTACTCTACAGTTTTAGGAGCTTCACTTGGTATCAGAGTTGAACGTTTGTGGTAATTCTAAGTTGACGATTATACGAAGTTTGTTGTCGTGTATCAGACCATGAAATAACGGGCAAGCAAACGACACCCTTGGCTGACCAAATTGCACGCCATTTCACATGATAATGGTGACATTTCATTTACCTACGGAAAAATCATATCTCTGTGAGGGTGATCTTCCACAGACACAATGTAACAACGCTAGCACTCTTTACATTCACATTCTACTCTGTAACTGAGTCACTCCTAACAGTAAGAATGAACACTCAACAGAATTCCCACCATGTGGTGATCAGAGCCTGAGTACAGGCACGTGTACAGAGATGAGCACCTAGTAGGCTACTGTCGGTTCGTGTTGACCTTTTGCACACAAAGTGCTAACAGAAGCTGTGGTGCAACAAGTGTGTTATTTTTATGGTGCCAGTAGGTCCTTATAATTATCAGTCTTGTGTTGTGTATCATACCAGATCTCTTTACAGAGCATGGCCACTCAACTGGAGGCATCGTAATTGATTAAGGATATTATAGTATTTAGATAAATGATATCATAATTAATCATTCATTTCTCAAAATGGTGGCTGCAATGGGCACTTCAAGAATAGCAGCTACAGCTCTGAGTGGTCAATCAATTTGAAATCCTTATTTCAGTGTCTGGTATTATATCACACGGTTTGACATTCATTATTTATTGTTTGGTTGTAGAGCAGCGAGAGTTAGAGAAGCAGATAAAGCAAAGACGCGAGAAATGCAAGAAGGAAGACGAGTTGGCGAATAGCGTGAGTACATGGAAGACGGACATTCTACCAACGTGGGACACAATGTGAGTAGCTCGTACATTCTTTGTTTATACAGTTCGTACGTCTAGTTTAGTTTGCTGTAGGCGTAATAATAAAGCCGTGTTGGATATGTGGTGGCACGGACTCCCTCCCAGCATTCGGGGAACCGTGTGGAAGAGAGCAATCGGAAACGGGCTACAGATAACGGAAGGTACATACCACACACACACACACACACACACACACACACACACACACACACACACACACACACACACACACACGCACACACACACACACACACACACACACACACACACACACACACACACACACACACGAGTCTCATGACTGACTGACGTGTTCATGTGTGTTATAGATCTATACGAGATATTTCTCTCGAGAGCGAGAGAGAAACTGAGAATAAAGAAGTTGAATAGAGAGTTCTCTACAGGTGAACGTTTGTGATCATGAGTGAGTAATAATGTTGTGGGTCTGATAAACGGTTATCAGCCTTGATCAACGATCGACTGTTTTGCTGGTCCATATATTTTGTTACACAGTAGAACCTTGCTAATTTGAACAGCCCTGTGCCAAGCCCTGTTTGGATTAGTGGAGTTGTTTAGATTACCAAACACAGAGGCATATTTACAGCTCTGCCAAACGTGTAGCCTTGGATTTCCAGACCTCGTCTCGGACACTCAGACCACTGGCACAATTACGTATGTCTCTATGTACATCTTGTTGTCATAGCTCAGTTGGTTACAGAGTCATCTTATGGAGTGATTACATTCGAGTCCTTGAAGGGTTGCAGGTTCAAGTCACGGTGATGGCGAGCTATGGCATAATTTCTTTGGGCAAGAAATTCATACACAATTGCCTCTCTCGACTCAGGAGTATAAATGAGTACCTGGTTATTGACTGGGGTGGCAAAGCCCCCCTCCCTTCCCCCGACTGCGACAAAGTGCATCAGCCACTGGAGTCCTGGTGGGACTTCGGTTGCCCACACCACAGTTGGCGTTGCAGTTGGTGCTCCTGTGAGTACCTGGCCAGGCTCCAGGAGATTGCTTAGCACAGCCCATAGCTCCTGCGTACTTCACAGGAATCCATGCAGCCATCTATTCCAAATATTTTATTTAAATTTATAATTATTATATTTATATTTATTAAATGTTTATTTTTATATTCTATTAAAATTTATAATTAAATTTTTATATTTTATTTTTTATATTTTATTAAATTTATAATTAATTTTTATTCATATTTATATTTTAAATTAATATTTTTACATTATTTTAACTAAATATAATTAAAATTTATAATGGAATGTTTATTTATATTTTATTAAAATTTATAATTTTTTTCCATTTTTGTTAATTGATTAAGTGCATTATGTGAGTGCAACTTCATCGTTATTGCAGAAATCGAAACGAGTCTAAGAGGAATAGATCACGAAAAGAGTGTGGAAGTCGTGCATCTGGACGTGTCACGGACGTTTCCTCAACTTGGTATATTCCAAGAAGTAAAGCCAAGTTTCAGTAAATCGTATACGTACTACATCTCCAGATCGTCTTTTTGTCTCACAGGGTGGTCCAATGTTTCAGTCGCTACACGACGTTCTAGAAGCATATGCTTGCTACCGACCGGACGTTGGATATGTAAGCTAATTCGTTTGTTGAGTGGTTGACTGGAATGTGTACGACTGTGTTTGTTAGGTTCAGGGCATGTCGTTTCTGGCAGCTGTGCTGTTACTGAACATGGACGTGTCCGACGCGTTTGTCTGTCTCGCCAATCTTGTCTCGCGTCCATGTCATTTGGCCTTCTTTAGAGTCGACGAACAGAAGGTACGTACACAGTGCGGGACGTGTTATTCAACCTAGAGAATTATCGTAATAGATGGTGATAATAATTATTGAGAGTTGGACTTTTTATTAGCTTGTTGATTTCAATGATGCTTTGATTTTTATTATGTTAGCGTCTGTCTAACTTGGAAGGCTATGGGAAAACACTGCAACCTTCCAAAACCAAGAAAAATTACAAAATCTATTGTAACAGTTTTAGTTAGTCATCTATCACTGGTACAGTACACAAGTTGGCCAAGCAGACGGTAGTCATCTTCCGTGCCGTGGTGGCGGGTATTAAACAGACATGCGCAGCATAATGGCACGCTCGGCAACACAAACTGTGAACGTGTCTTCATGTACCTGAACAATGGTTTTGCTGAGTTTGGCTTGGTCTGAAGCTGTTCAAGCCCATTTGGGCAGCACTCATTAGTGCATTGTCCGTGGTTTCTGGTGTGTGTCTGCTTTTGTCTTTGCTTCAGTCTGCTTCCGTCTTTACTTCAGTCTGATTTCGTCTTTACTTCAGTCTGCTTCCGTCTTTACTTCAGTCTGATTCCGTCTTTACTTCAGTCTGCTTCCGTCATTACTTCCATGCAGTCGTCTTAGAGTCATGGCTGTCATCTTTGCTGCCCTCATTTCTAATTGGTCACTTACGGAAGCCATATGCAAAGAGTGCCTGTCATGTGCAGACTTTGTAAATAAAGCATACGCGGTAGAGCGGGTTTCTATTCTTTGGAGCTCCAATGCATTGCACTAATTGACTCATTCTTAGCGCGCTATTGCGACTGTGCTTGTAAGACCTAGAAGAAGGCATACAATTGGCCAAATTGGCGAGGAGGCATTACCATTTTATTGCCAGCGACCTCTATTCATAGCATTTGGTTATTTGGCGATCATCCAGCGGAAACACTCACTCATTGCTGTGGAAGTGACAGTGTAAACACAGCTTTGATTACTAGTTAATTAAATATTATTTGTTCATTAAGTACTTGACTGTCAATGTATGACTGAGCCTCGAGGAAGTCACCACACCATCCTTTCATTTATTCAGACTTTTGATTACCCGGACAATTTAGCTTCTTGTCTGGATAATTGGGGTTGACTTGTAATCGTACTGTCATTGTTGAGCTTTGTGCCACTCGTCTTACACCGTGTGTGTGTGTGTGTCTATAGATTTCGGCATACTTCGAGGTGTTCAAAGTTTTCTTTAACCAATATTTCCCCAAGCTCTACGCTCACTTCGTATCTCTCAATCTCGCTCCCAACATGTTTCTATTAGACTGGTATCTACTTGTACGACAACATCTCTTTACGTTTCGTGTAACGACGAACCGCTTGCTGTTGCAGGATCTGTACTCTATACAGCCGGTCGTTGCCATTAGACATAGCGTGCAGGGTGTGGGACGTCTACTTTCGTGATGGTGATGAATTTCTATTCAAGACTGCTCTAGGTATGTGCTTTGTAAGCTGCATCTGTTAAGTTCTTGTACATGAAATGATTTATGAGCAAGAAAAGTGACCGATTTTCCTTGCGTGTCGATAGAGTACTTGCCTTTATCGGTTCTGTCTGCTTAGTTTTTTACTCCCAGGGAATAGTTTTAGGAATTGATGAATAAGAACCATTTTATAACCCGCACAGTGCGGGAGTGATGGTGTAATGTTTTCAGATGTGTTTGTGTGTCTGTCTGTCTGTGTGTCTGTCTGTCTGTGTGTCTGTCTGTGTTTGTCTGTGTGTTTGTCTGTCTGTCTGTGTGTTTGTTGTCTCTGTCTGTCTGTCTGTCTGTCTGTAACATCAATCACGCCAAGACTGCTCGGCCAATCACCACAAAACCAGTGAATGAAGATCGCATTCCACACTCCAGTGCAAACTGGCAAAAGGACCCCTTTCAAGGTCCAGTCCAGTAACCAACTCTAATAGCGAAGATGCTCTTAGTACTGGTTTAGAGCCACAGATTGTGCCAAACATACCTGCGAGTTGATGTCCAGCATGTGATAGAAAACAAACAGGCAATCTGATTCTGGTGGAAGCGTCTGGCAACGTTCGTCTGGTTTTGAACGATGCCGTGTCAGTCCATCCTCTAGTATGTTAATTAATTAATTTGTACACCCGACACATCAATACACACACACACACACACACACACACACACACACACACACACACACACACACTGAATGTAAAATATATATGTTGGTCGTGTTGTAATTGCAGGTATTCTCAGTTTATTTCATAGCCAAATGCTCGAGATGGAGTTCATCGATTTGGCTCGTTTTGTCACACGTATCCCACAGACGGTCAACTCCGACGAGCTCTTCTCTCACATAGCACGTGTCAACATCACAACCAAGCGCTACGAGCAAGTACTGACTGCACAACTTGCTGTTCAACAGCAGCAACCGCCAAGTTGAGATCACAATTTTATGTACATACGAGATCGTAGTCGTTCGATGTTTATTGATAAAATTTCTTATTTTTTCACATACCAAGCTAATTGTCTGGAAAATTTTGGTGGTTGTGAGATTACTTCCACGTGTTGGTGTAGAATGTATTTGCTATGTTGTGTGATGATCTCATGTGTATTGTAGGATACGGAAGTGTAACCGATGTTGGTTGGTGTCTTTGGATTTTCAGTTTATGGGTTTTTATAGTGCAATAATCGTGTTTGTCTGTGTCTGTGTGTGTGTGTGTGTGTGTGTGTGTGTGTGTGTGTGTGTGTGTGTGTGTGTGTGTGTGTGTGTGTGTGTGTGTGTGTGTGTGTGTGTGTGTGTGTGTGTGTGTCTCTGTGTGTGTGTGTGTGTGTGTGTGTGTGTGTGTGTGTGTGTGTCTGTGTCTGTGTGTGTGTGTGTGTGTGTGTGTGTGTGTGTGTGTGTGTGTGTGTGTAGGCCACGTAGCCAAGATGGAGCCTCATCGTATTCTAAGGCAACTGCTGGGTTGCAAGTTTGAAGGAGGTAAACGATCTGTAGGCAGCCAGAAGCTGAGATGGGTCAATGTTGTGATGAGAGATTTGAAGAAGTGTAAGCTCAACAAAGAATAGATGCATGTTGCCCAACATCATGCTAAGTGGAGATCCATAGTGGACGCTATAGTTACAGGGTTGAATGAGGAAGCTGAGCAAATGGAAAAGATGAAAACAGACAAGAGGAAGGAAAGAAATTAGGGGAAGCAAGTATCAGAGCAGACCGACCTACAGTCTACTCAACCTGGTTGCACTTTTATAGCCCAAACAAGGCAGGTCTTGTTACCAAAACTTTAAACAAGGTTATAGAAATCATACGAAGTTCTGCAATCAAAATCTAAGAGTCAAGAGACTATGTTGGCACAGTAAAGTCCTAGGCAGTGACCTAATCGAAGTGACCAGAACCAATGTGGCCTGCACCACTTAATCAAGTGAAGGCAGAACATGGATGGTGTCTGTTTGTACATGTGTGTGTGTGCATGCATCATCATGTGCGTGTGTATGTGTGTGTCCATGTGGTGTGTGTGTGTGTGTGTGTGTGTGTGTGTGTGCATGCATCATCATGTGAGTGTGCATGTGTGTGGTAGGTACGTGTATGTGTGTGTGTGTGTGTACACGCGTAAACCACACTACCAATTACTCCAGACTTTAAATTGTCTCTCAAATACCAAGCTAGCATACCCACACTTCGTGCCAATATACAAACCTACTCACCCCTCCAACCCCCTCACTAAAATCACAAACACATCACCTTCCCTGAAAGACTCAAAAAAAAGTCTACAAGCTAATCACCACAATACATGTACACATAACTCTCATTATACTCATTCGGAGTAATCAGGCGGTGGCTGGTTGGTAGGCAGCTCCACCTGTCTGGTGTTCATTGATTCTTCATATGCAGGCGGTGGAGCAAACGCTGCCTCGTAATCCGGTGGAAGATCTTTCAAGAATTCGCTTTCCTGTCCACTTCGACGTACGTAAGTGTTTTCGTTTTGTGATGGGACGTCGGCGTCTGTTTCGTCGTCGAGTGAGCTGTGGATAGTGATCATGCTAGGCATTTCTCTGTTTCTGGTTAGTCTCGTGTTTCTCATTGTCATGTGACGACGACGGTAGTAGTAACAGCAACTGGTGAAGAGAATGAGCATCACCCAGATCATCCAGAACCCTAGGAAAGGAAATGGTTTGGTTGTGTGTTGCACAGCAGATAGCTTGATGGCTCAACGCATTGCAGCATAAGCATGTGTGCACACACATGCACCCACACCCACACACACACTAGATGTCCAGAAACGAATAGTATTTATAAATTAATTATTTATTAAATCAATTTATTAATTCATAAATCAAGTGTTACAGTAGGATGTCACTTATCCAAACATTTCCATTCCTTGATGAGTTGCCACATCACCGATGAGAACTACATGTGTACTCTGAAGCTCATGCGCATTACCATTTGTGCACACAAACCTAGAGTGAGTCCCAGGCACAGGTCATCCTATAGACAGACCCATTCGGTTACCTGGTGTTTGGATAAGTGACTGTAATATCCTAGAGAGAAACGACAACAGACGATGAGTCATGCATCCTGGTCAAACAACTTGATGTCTATTTTCAGTTTAGCCTTTCTCATAATATTATCTATTAGTGTAACACTCAAAGCAGCAGAGATTGTGTACAGTAGTAGATGAAATAGCCAGCACCATCATATACAATGAAAGCACCGAGGGACGCCACATTTTGCTGTGCAATCAACTGCGCATGACTTTGTTGGGTTCAAAGTTCAGTAGAAGACGGGGTTGTTACTTAGGGCTCATACTGCGCATGCGCATTGAAAAATCATCCATAATTCATGAACAAAGCTTTCTCCACCAATCAAGAACCAAGAAAGCATCACTTGTTACCCATAGAAGTGCTTCCGTTGTTAAAAATCCCCGGCGCAAATAGATACAGCAGAAACAAAGACTTGCCGTATGCCTTTTCTACGCATGCGCGGCACAGCAAGGTGACAACTACTGCACACCGCAGAATACCCAACAGAGGCCATCAAATCCAGCATACTATATCGTTACTAAACATGCACGGACCACAAACGGCTAATAACAAACACGCGGAACAAACAGACGAGAAACGTTCCACGCATGCGCAAACACCGACACACTTACACCACGTCGTGTAGTAATAATACGACCGATCGCAGCAGTAGTGTCGTCCGCAGCATTCGTAACCTATCACACAACAAGAACAGCGATCAACACGCCGACCGACGCGTCGAATCGCGACCAGAACGCTCACCAGAAGGACAGTGCAGACCGTCGGGACACTGCTCGGCCTGAAAAACACGCAACACGCTGACGCTAGACCACCAGACAACTCGAACTCGGCGCAAAACATCACGACACGTCGATAATGGGTCGAAATCGCGCTCTCGGTCAATAGTGTGGACAACAAGCGTGTGTACACACCACCCGGTAAAGGAAAAAACTGAGACCCCGAAGCAGACCCCAACGTAAAACCTACCGTAGACCGTTTATCGAAAGGTTTACTAGTAGAAACAGGTTAAGAGCTTGTCAGGTAACGCACGGGATGTACACAGCTGGTGTAGACAAGAAAACGTTCGGACAATGTGATGATGACGCATTATAAGAGGCCTCCCGACTGTGCAACGGAACAGATACGAAATAAACGTACCCAACAGATCGAAAGCAGATCCGAGACGAGCAGTAAGACTGCGACTTGTAGCATAGCTGAACGGAGAGCACTGCAAAACTGATAAAATGAGACCCCGGATATCAGAGACACGGATAAACCCCGGATATACTTAGACCCGGATAAGAGCATGGGCAAACCCAAAGCAAAAGTTAGTGCACACAGGTTATGTCCTACGAGTGTTTGCAATAGTAATATTTTATAGAAAAATAAGTCTCAAGTTCGGAAACGAACGAAAAGCGTGAAAGGTCAAAAGAAGCGAATTCCACGGAAGAAAACCCAACAGAGTCGTCCAACTAGAGTGGAGATGTCCATTCACAAGGAAGAGACGTCGAGAAATCATGACTTTACGGATAGTTCTGGCCTTGCTGCGTTTGACGACGCGGAGTCTGATGAGATGAATGGCTTGCCTGATGAGGAAGACTTGGCGCTGGTGGATGATGAGACGGGAGAGGCGTTAGGGTTTCTGAAAGGCATTGAGAAAACGTGAGAATTTGTTATGGATTGACAGACGATTAGTGGATAGATAGATGGATTTATTTATTTTTGAAAATAAATTTAATTAATAATGTAATTAATATAAATTAGAATAAAATAAAAATTATCGATGATGGAACTTGTAAACGACAGACAGACAGACAGACGGACAGACGGACAGACATACAGACAATTGAATAGTGGACAGATGTCATCTGTGAATTGTTGGAGAACAAGTTGCTTTGTTTGACAGAAGAGTAACAATCATGTTATTCTCAAACAATACACAAACTCACAAATTTGGGTGGACAATTTAACGAAATGCGAGTATGTACCAGGAATAACAGATTTTGACAAACAAATGGCAGATGCAGGAGCATGAACGAACGAGTGGGCAAACAGGGAAGGAACAAGCCAACCCATACATACTGGGAATTTCTAAGATTTCTATGGAAGAAAATGTGTTCTTAATAAGCGCCTGGGGATTTTATATGAACCTATGGAAATTGGTAAAAATGACTTAAGTACATGTACCACAGAGTGGGCAAGTGTAAGGCTCATCCTGCAGACTTAGTCTTTATTATAAACTTGGGAGAACGACCAGACCCAACTGCCCCGCCTACACAACTTGTTAGGCATTTCTTTATAGGCTAATTTATCTTTCCATTCTCGTAGCCTAGCTCTTCCGGTCAATACCCAGCT
>NC_085085.1:3782130-3792130 GCF_963422355.1 Corticium candelabrum
AATGCGACAGACGTAAGCCGTATCCACTACATATTTATTCGTCAGTCGAATTCAAAGTAGCCTTGACGGATTACGCCAAGCGTGGTGCAGGCATCGTTTGGCTACCGAGAGAGGGAGATCTCCTCTTCGAGTAAGACATAGATAGCGGTCTCGCGGCACTGCACGTATTTCCTATTTCTTAGAGTCGCTAATTCACGTACCTTGTGGCTATAGTTATGGATAACTGGAATGCTCAGAATGCAAGGTTCTAGGTGTACGGCTGCCGATTCGTTACCCGTTGACCCTGACGAGTACGGAGTGGATTGGAATGGCCCAGCAACCGTCGACATTGATGATGAAAAGACCGCAAGCGGAGTTCACTTTACCAGATGGCGTACAAGTTCCTCTCAGCGAAGCAGATTACGAAGATCTGAAACGAACAGTAAATCCTCTAGCCGATAGCAATGATTTTGGCGTAGACTTGTTCATCGCGACAGTGGAGTCTCTTGCGTCTCACCTGCTAGAATATCCTAATTCATTAATTCGTCGTTATCATCGCAGAGCTGGTACATGCATATGTACCGCTAGTGATTGTTTAGTACAATACAACGGCAACTCGTCTACAACTTTGCTAACTACTAGCAATAGCCCAGATATTTCAACTCTCACGCATTTGACCCCTTCTCGCGCGTACCCCTCACTTCATCTCACGCGTATCTACATACTGAGATTTTCTGTGGGCGTTCACTGTTTACAGTCTAGAGGAAGTCTGCTCGCTAATTTTCAGGTTCGCGAATATCGTATCTCCACCAAATTCAAACTGCCCGTTCCTAACGTCGGACGGTAAGCACGGAGCGTGTCGCTTATTGCGGGCGACATCGATTGCAGTCACCTTTATCATGTATATCCGGGTCTTAAAATACGGTTATCGTTGTTTGCCCGTGTACCCGCGCCGAATAGCTGACGAGTTTAATACGCCTGTTCACTGCAATGGCAGCGACGCCTTCGGGATTGTCGAAACTGCTCGAGCTAAAAGCTAAGATGTGACTTGACTTGATATATATATATATATATATATATATATATATATATATATATATAAAGACCAGGGGAGAAGAGCAGACGAACGACAGTTCGATCACCTCTCTCCGCCGCAGTGTTCGCGAGTTTACTTTGAACACACACACACACACACACACACACACACACACACACACACACACACACACACACACACACACACACACACACACACACACACACACACACACTACGGCCTTATAATGTGTAGATATAAGTCTGATCTGTCTTTGCTAGTTGCATTGACGTCTGCGTGACGTATGCATGCATGGTTTCCAAATAATCGCGTGGCAGGCATAGCGTCCAACTGCGGTGCCAATCGCAACGACACAGTGCATAAAGTCTGCGGTCACACTCCTGTGGATATCTCCATTTTCATCTGGAGTGAAACAGGTCTGCTTTTACTACGAATCTGACATAGACTATCAGTCTCGCGTGTCATTAGGCTCTATGTCGCTTACTTACTTGCCAGGAATGTGGTACCTGCTAAAAAGTGGAAGAGCGAATCCAAGGCGATGTGTGCGTGTAACGACGGAAAAGTTAAACTCAGTCTTCTGGTCACTCCTCCTAAGCCATTAATTAAAATTACTACTGTCTAGCTACTGTCTGTTCCCCATAAGTGTGAACTTTGAAAATCATCAATATCTCTGCTGTTTTTTGGACTTTCGCGATGATCTCGGTATCGTTAGAAACCGCTAGGTCTGGCATTTCTGTTTATCAAATTATCTAAGCCTTTTCTACAAACGAAACGGAAGAATAGTACTTGTGCATATCAAACACAAACGGGTGGAGCAATGGCTATTATCCAATTATCTTGTAAGACCAACGGATCAGCAACTGGAACCATTTAAGATAATTGGTATAACATGGTCCAACTAGACAAGCTCTTAGTGATCTAATGAGCACACCTGGTGTGACTTCTACTTCATTACTCACTTCCGAGTTCACGCTTATGGGGAACAGACAGTAGATAAACACCTGAATTGCGGCACAAAGTACAATAGTTGCTTTCGGATGACGTCTTTTGGTGCATCAAAGGAAATAGCTGAGCCAGACTAGATATGCCTACATCTAGGGTCCAGAGTCAACTATATCATAGGGTAGCTAGGATCCATACAATCACTGCTTGCATGGTGAGTTAAGAGCCCAAGTTTGTCCAAATTTACTTATTGGGAGATGAACGAGAAGAAGGCAATCAGCGATGCAGCATCATCCCAGATGTCCATCAGGAATTGTCTTCTTCCTTCAAAAGATGTTACACCAAGACAATCTGCTGATCAGAAGTTTCAGCTGACAGTTCACATCCAATGACTACATTGCAGTTTGTAATTCGATCGTGCTGTTAGTGTTAGCCTAGTAGCTACTGTACGTGGCAATTTTGGCTTTGGGCATTCCAAACCGCGTTCATCACAAAAAGGAAGAAGCACTAAAGTGTCAGAGCCTTGGCTGCTATCTAGTAACTGTTGTTCACTTGCTCATGACTTCGACAACGGTTATGTACAGATATAGACTGCAATAATTGTTTTCGTTTTTACTGACCTACACAGAGAAGATAGCATCACCCACATCAGTCTAACGACCTGCCCACATCCGGTTAGTCGTCGAGTCGTCGCAGTGTTACTGTAACCCTAGCGCATGCGCGTTTTAGGTTCGCGAGATTTACCTCGGAGCCCCAAAGTCTTGCGCAGTCACGTGTAGTTTGCTAATTGGGAGGACACTTGCCACAGTGAGTTGCTACATGTGGATGTGGTTTCACACGTGTTGTTGGCCTAAGTTCTAATAAGTTCTAATTCTGGAGCTAAAAATAATTCTTTTAGCAACAAAGCGCCGAATTACAGCTCGCAAACGCAGTACGTAGACGCACAACGCGTGCAAATTTTGCCTTGGAGCCCCAAAGATTTTGCGCGGCTACTACGTATTATCCGGGAACTACTATGGCGACAAGAGTTTGAAATGAGCAGCAGAAAGTCTAAGAAGCGGTCTGCCGCTGAGATAGAGGCGACTACATGCGCGGAAGACGGCTTCCTAAGCGGTGTGAACGCTCTCATTCTCGAGCCGAAGCTAGGAAAGGCGAGAGCGGAGATATTGGCCAAACAGCTGGCGAGAAACGGCGGCAAACGGCACGACCGACTGCAACCCGACACGACGCACGTTCTCGTCGACAACGACGTTACATACAGCAAAGCGACGTCTCTAATCGGAAAGCCGGAAGCAGAAATATCACGTGACCTACCGATTGTCCGCGCTGATTGGCTGAGCTCGTGCCTCACCAGCGGCACACTGACCGACCACAGACCGTTTGAGATCACAAAATCATTACAAAATAGTAAATGTGGAGACAGTGGCATTCGAACTAATTACAAAGCTGAGGACATTCCAAGTGACCTGAAATTGTCACCCAATACATCACCCTTAAAGAGCCAATCAGAGGCATCGTCGTCATCAGCTACCACAACTCCTGACAAGATGCGTGAACGTCAGGCAAGTGAAGGGAAATATTTATACGGTTGGAGACACAAGAAGGAAAGTCCGAGGAAGAAACTGATGGACTTGCTTGACGACGACAGCGATTACGTCGAGTCAGGAGGCGACGATGACGACGAGTTGGAAGGATCGAGGATGGAGAGTGAATTGGGGGTGGATGGTTTTTTGATTGGGAGTACGGGTGGTGTGACCGGTTTGCCTGCTAAGAGACTGGTTAGTGTTGTTGGGCGTCCGTGTTGGTGTTGTATCTGTTTTGGTGGAAGATGTGAACGGTGGTGGTGTGGTGTTGTGTTGTTTGTGTGTTTGTTTGTTTGTCTTTGTATTTGTTGCTGCATGTGTGTACGTATGTCTGTTGATTGGTGTGTCTGTTTGTATGTTTATTTGTTTGGCTCTGTCTGTTTGTCTGTCTCTCTGTTGTTTGCTTGTCTGTCTGTTTCTATGTCTGTTTGTTTGTATGTGTTTTGTTTGTCTGTCTCTGTGTTTGTCTGTGTGTCTGTCTCTGTGTTTGTCTGTCTGTTTGTTTGTTTGTCTGTTTGTTTGTCTGTTTGTATGTCTGTATTTCTGTTTGTTTGTTTGTCTGTTTGTTTGTTTGTCTGTCTGTTTGTTTGTGTGTGTGTTGTGTTTTGTTTGTTTGTCTTGTCTTTGTATTTGTTGCTGCATGTGTGTACGTATGTCTGTTGATTGGTGTGTCTGTTTGTGTGTTTATTTGTTGTCTCTGTCTGTTTGTCTCTCTCTGTTGGTTGTCTGTCTGTCTGTTTGTATGTGTTTTGTTTGTCTGTCTCTATGTTTGTCTGTCTGTCTATCTGTCTGTTTGTTTGTCTGTCTGTTTGTATGTCTGTCTGTCTTTCTATTTGTCTGTCTGTCTTTCTGTTTGTCTGTTTGTATGTCTGTCTTTCTATTTGTCTGTTTGTTTGTCTGTTTGTCTGTCTGTTTGTCTGTCTGTTTGTTTGTGTGTGTGTTGTGTTTTGTTTGTTTGTCTTGTCTTTGTATTTGTTGCTGCATGTGTGTTCGTATGTCTGTTGATTGGTGTGTCTGTTTGTGTGTTTATCTGTTTGGCTCTGTCTGTTTGTCTGTCTCTCTGTTTTTGCCGTCTGTCTGTTTGTATGTGTTTTGTTTGTCTGTCTCTGTCTGTATGTCTGTCTGTTTATCTGTCTGTCTGTGTGTTTGTCTGTCTGTCTGTTTGTCTATCTGTCTGTCTTTCTGTGTGTCTGTTTGTTTGTTTGTCTGTTTGTTGTCTGTTTGTTTGTGTGTCTGTCTGTTTGTTTGTCTGTTTGTATGTGTGTCTGTTTGTCTGTCTGTTTGTATGTCTGTCTGTTTGCCTGTTTGTTTGTATGTATGTCTATTTGTCTGTCTGTTTTTCTGTCTGTCTGTCTGTCTGTTTGTTGTCTGTTTGTCTGTCTGTCTGTCTGTCTGTCTATTTATCTGTTTGTTTGTTTGTCTGTCTGTTTGTTTATTTGTCTATCTGTCTGCCTGTTTGTTTGTCTGTTCATTTGTATGTCTGTTTGCTTGTTTGTTTGTCTGTCTGTTTGTCTGTTTTTCTATCTGTTTGTCTGTCTGTTTGTCTGTCTGTCTGTTTGTTTGTCTGTTTTTCTATCTGTTTGTCTGTCTGTCTGTTTGTTTGTCTGTTTTTCTATCTGTCTGTCTGTCTGTCTGTTTGTCCATCTGTTTGTTTGATGTCTGTCTGTTTGTACGTGTTTTTGTTTCTCTGTTTGCCTGTCTGTGTCTGTCTTTCTGTTTGTTCATTTGCCTGGTTGATGTCTGTCTGTTTGTCTGTTTGTTTTTCTGTATGTATGACTGTTTGTCTGTCTATCTGTTTGATGTCTTTCTGTCTGTGTGTCTGCATGTCTCTCTGTTTGACGACTGTTTATCCACCTATCTGTCTGTCTGTTGTCTCATTCTCTCTGTCTGTCTGTCTGCTTGTTTGTCTGACTGACTTTCTATCTGTCTACCAGTCACCATCATCCGTTAGTTTGCACACTACAGTATGTCCGTTGTTGGTCAGTGTAGACCCTCATTCAGCCGTGACAAAGATTACCCCACACAACTAACACAACATTTCTGTGCTAGAAAGGTAACTGGGCGTGTGCTCAATCGTCTACGGTACGACCAGAGAACATAAACAAACACATAACAGACAAGTTAGAGGTACAGTACAATGTTTACTGCATTGAATCGTTTGAAAGTTGGACACGTGTTGCTCTTGTCTAGATTCTAGCGAAGATGTACAAGAACACGAAGGATCAGTGGCGTGCTATGATGTACACGAAGGCGATCACTGCTTTGAAAAACCATCCCAAAGAAGTTACGTCGTATGAGGTGAGATGGCGTGTGTGTGTGTGTGTGTGTGTCTGGCTGGCTGTCTGTGTGTCTGTCTGTGTGTCTGTCTGTATGTGCGTGTGCGTGTGTGTGTGTGTGTCTGTGTGTATGTCTGTGTGTGCGTGTGCATGTGTATGTCTGTGTGTGTCTGTGTGTGTGTTTGTGTGTGTCTGTGTGTGTGTGTGTGCGTCTGTCTGTGTCTCTGTCGCTGTGTGTGTGTGTGTGTGTGTGTGTGTGTGTGTGTGTGCGTGCGTCTGTCTGTGTCTCTGTCGCTGTGTGTGTGTGTGTGTGTGTGTGTGTGTGTGTGTGTGTGTCTGTGCGTGTATGTCTGTGTGTGCGTGTGTGTCCATGTGTGCGTGTGTGTGCACGTACATGTGTAACTATCCAGATTGCCAAACTGTTGAACTCATTGTCATCATTTGCTAGGAAGCTCTTGAGATTCCTTTCGTCGGAAAACGGCTGGCCGACAAGATCGCCGAAATTGCAAGCAGCGGCCACCTACGACGGCTCAATCATTTAGATCCCGACATCGACGCCCTCGATCGTTTCACAAAAGTGTGGGGAGTCGGACCAACTACAGCTCGGCAGTGGGTGGATCAGGGACTAAGAACACTCGAGGATCTAAAGGAGAAAGGAAATGTAAATCGGCAGCAGCTTGTCGGTCTAAAGCATTACGACGATTTTATAGACAGAATTCCACGTGAAGAAGCAACAGCCATTGGAGACGAAGTGAGTGGATTGTGTGTATGGTCCTAATGTACAAGCCAGTAGTTGTGTGTGTGTGTGTGTGTGTGCGCGTGTGTGTGTGTGTGTGTGTGTGTGTGTGTGTGCGCGCGTGTGTGTGGTGTGTGCGTGCGTGCATGTGTGTATGTGTGCACGCATGCGTGTGTTTGTGTGTGTGTGTGTGTGTGTGTGTGTGTGTGTGTGTGTGTTTCACGTTGCTGTTGCCAGGTGAGGCAGGCCGCTCTCTCTATCGTTGATGGTCTTGATGTCGAAGTGTGCGGCTCGTATCGTCGTGGTAAGGAAACGTGTGGCGACGTCGACGTTCTGATTTCTCATCCCGATGGTCGTGGACATCGCGGTGTCTTTAAGCCACTTATACAGAAGTTGACAGCGGCAGGTAATGTGATGGAATATGCTTTCCGTCGTGTCCCGTTGAAATGGCAAGAGTCGAGTGTGTGTGTGTGTGTGTGTGTGTGTGTGTGTGTGTGTATCTTTTCTGTCTGTCTGTCTGTCTGTCTATCTGTCTATCTGTATGTCCTTGTGTATGTATGTATGTATGTGTTTGTTTGTCTGTATGTATGTCCTTGCATCTGTCTGTCTTTCTGTGTTTGTCTGTCTGTCTGTGTCTGTCTGTGTGTTTGTCTGTCTGTGTCTGTCTGTCTGTCTGTCTATCTGTCTGTCTGTGTGTTTGATATGTCTGCGTTGTGAAGGATTTCTGACCGACGATTTGGTTATACAAGAAGATGGTACACACCAGAAGTATCTTGGTGTATGTCGATTGGCCGGCAAGGCCCACAAGGTCAGTTAGTCATTTTCCAGTTGTGTTTGTGAGCAATGCTTGAGATGTTTTGTGACACACACAGTATCGTCGACTCGATATCATTGTGGTGCCTTACTGTGAATGGGCTTGTTCGTTGCTTTACTTTACTGGATCAGCGTATTTCAATCGTTCAATGCGTCTCTTTGCTCAGAAGAAGGTCAGTCCGGCGTTGTCTGTATTGCTGCTGTTTGGTTATCACACGCAACACACACACACACACACACACCACACACACACACACACACACCACGTTGTGGTATATCTGATACACTCACTCAGTCATGACAGTCTGACACACAACACAGCAAACCAACCAGACATATACACATCTCTTCATTTGACACCACAACCCGCTCTATTGGCAGCCAACTAGGCAATCAGAATCTGATGACTAACGTTTGTTTGTCATCAGGGTATGCAGTTATCACAGCATGGCTTATACACTGGTGTCCTTCGAAACGGAAAGGAGATCATCCACAACGGCATCTCACTCCCGTGCTTCTCAGAGAGAGACGTTTTTGAGCATCTTGGACTCAACTATCTCAAACCTCACGAGAGAGACCAATAGCGAGTTATACAGAGCAGCACTTGTATTGTATGAGAATTTTAGATTTTGCTACATTTTTCAGTGGTGACATGTAAAGTGAGCAATATATATTGATATTGATATCTTGGTTGATATCAACCAAGTGAATGGGTGGGTGCCAGAGATGTAATGTAGGGAATTTGAGACAATGACATGGGTAGGTAGACACGATGGGACATGCAGATGTTGTGATGCAGACATGCATTGGTTTGCGTGTGGTATGGTGTGGTGTGTGTGTGTGTGTGCGTGTGTGTGTGCGTGCGTATTGCTACTTTGTAAATCGGCAGGTATGTGTGCCAAATGCGAGTTGATTTGTAGGGGCACTGGCTTGGACTTTGATATTTAGATTCGGTTCCGTGTACACCTTGACTATTTTGTTTGCTCTGTGCCAATAGACAGATGGATGGACAGACAGACAGACAAACAGATGGACAGACAGACACAAACAAACATACAGGACAGAGAGACAGGCAGACAGACAGTGACACACACACAGACAAACATACAGATAGACACATACACAGACAGACAAACAGATGGACAGACAGACAGACAAAGACACAGACAAACAGATGGACAGACAGACATGGACAAACTGAGACAAACAAACAGACAGGTGGTGGTGTGTGTGTGTCCGTGTTCAGTGTGCATGCAAAGTCATGCATCAACCATCACAACTCCACCCAAATCACCAGCCGCTCGCTTCCTAATCCACTACATATACCAACTCTACTACACTACGTCTCACAAATAAATAAGGCTCTGTTTATATACTGTATAGATCATAAACCCGGACGTGAATACTCAAGCTCCATAAACTCAATCAATTAATTAATCAGTCCAGCCCTTCGTCTTGACCAATCGCCTTGCCGTCGTGCCACGACAATGACGGACTCGCCATCAGCTTCGACGATCTAAGTGCCATCTCATCCTCATCCAAACAACTCGGATCAAACTGCACATTTTCTAACCGTGTAATGAGTCTCTCGTCCTCGTCAAATGCTCCGCCCATTAGTGATGGCTCCCCGACGACCATCACATCCTGAGTCATATATACGGGTCCCGACGACGTCATCAGTCCCGCTCCGGACGAGAGATTCACCAGACTGCCCGACATCGACGCGCGACCTCCGGACAACGAACTCGGCGAATTCGGTATCTGCGGCGTGCCGGGCGAAATCTTTTTCTGCGGGTTTCCGCCGACGTCTCCCGAGATCGTCGAAACCGGTGCCGACGTTACAGTCGGGGTTCCCGGTTGACTGGATGCCGACGCCGGCGTGGGCGGTTGGTTGGTCGAACGTTTGCGCTTCGGTCGCTTGTTGACGAGCTTAGCTGCAGCAAAGGCAGAGAGAGATCGGGTGAGTTTTTCACGAGCGTTTTTAGAGTCGTAAAACGCGGTTACTTTGTATCGTGCTCTGGGGCAGTGTCCACTGCTGCCACTTTTGAAACAGTGTGGTTTTCAGGCACTCTGTAATACACACACACAGCACGTCGAGTAACGTCCAAGTCGAGCAAATAGAGTAACGTCCTCGATGTAGTGTGTCGACGAGTGAACACAGATTTTTGGCATTCGTACAGCCCCCTAACATTCTTGTCTCTACGGGAGGCACTTTCATGGGCCCTGACAACCCTGGGGGTTTCCAAATATGATTAATATCAATTGCAATTTGATATCACTTAAATTATTGAATTTTGAGAAACCCTATGGAGCAACTCTAGTCTACAAGCGATCATGTTCCTATAGCTTACAATGAGCAACGACATGCACACGGCCGTTTCGAAGTCAAAGTGGATGAGGGTGAGTGGGTGGGGACATCCTTCGATTAAAACAAATTATGCTGATACTGAGTGGAGCATGGAAACAGTCACTACTACACTGTACTGGTAATTAATTAATTAATTATCTAATACTTGTAATTAATACACACACACACACACAGTGACACACACACACATGCACACACACACACACACAGTGACACACACACACACACACACACACACACACACAC
>NC_085085.1:3797130-3799630 GCF_963422355.1 Corticium candelabrum
GCAGGCAGGCAGGCAGGCAGGCACACACACACACACACACACACACACACACACAATTTTACACCACATTTGTCTTGCCTGTTTGGATCACATGACCAAAAACAAGTTTGTCACTAAAGCAAAAATTAAAATCGTTTCCGATCACGTGACCCAAACCTAAACCACGCGCGTTACACCAGCAAGATGGTCTACACTATTATCCTAAGTACATGTGTACCGGTAATAGAGTGAGGCAACACACACACACACACACAAACACAAACACACACACACACACACACACACACACACACACACACACACAACAATCATCATCATCCCCTCACGATAGTCCTTCGGCACGTCCTCGACACATATCTGCACGTGCATCTCAGCGTCCTCCTCGAAGAACTCCGACGCGAAGCTGTCCCACCACGTGTTGTCTGCGTCCTGCGGTGTGCACACACAACAACAATCACACGTTACTCCCTCCATGTCACTCCAAGTGTCAAAAAAAAGAAAGAAAGAAAGAAACCGCATATCTCGCTTGCCTCGGGTCTTTGCTGCAGGTGCTTGTTCAACTCGAACAGCCTGAACTCGGGATGAGACGCAAAGGGCATGCGCCGTGGTGCCGAGCTGCATGACAGAAAAAACGCGCAAAAATTATTTGAAACGCTCGAACGGCTAGCGAACGTCGCGAACGCGGCGAGACGTCGACGTACTTGATCATGCGTCCGTTGTCTTGCGGAGACGTCATCTGGTAGTCCGGCTCTCGTACGTTGTCGAAGTCCATCGCGTCGTCGACGCCTCCGGCCGTCGTGAGAGGAGCCGAGGGGCTCCACTCGAAGTGCGTTCTTCGACGAAACGGCTAGCTGCTCGTCCGTGCGTAAGCAACGCGGTAATCGCCAGTAAACGAGCCAACAGCTTTAGACATTAGTGTTGACTGTTAACGCGCGCTAGCAATTCCTACTGTAGACATAATTTCTGTAATGTTAGCTGTTAACGCGCGCTAGCAAAACCTGATTTATTTGTATTTGGCCGTTAACGTGCGTTAACCAAACTTTCAGATTACAGTTGCTGTTAACGTGCGCTAGCAATTCCTAAGATTACTGTGGACATAATATATGTAATATTAGCTGTTAACGCGCGCTAGCTAAAAATTTTTTTATTTTGTTGTTAACGCGCGCTAGCAAAACCTGATTGACTTGTGATTGGTCGTTAACGCGCGCTAACCAAACCCTCAGATTACTTACTGCTAACGCGCGCTAGCACAACTGAAATGTTACAGTATATTACTTAATCAATTAGCCAAAAATCAAATTACATCGCAGAATCCAAAGTCTTGTATAAGTAAATGATGCTTATATGAACTCAAACGTCTGACTCTAAGGCTTCATGGCTTTTCAATTCGTTGCTATTTTCACTCAATCCCACAAGGTCGAGGAAGCGAGCGACGTGATCGTCAAGCCACCGAATATGAGGCATCATCTGGAGTCGTTCGATCGGAAGAGCATTGTAGCCGAGTTTGCAGCCCAACAGAGCACCGCACACGGCACAGTTACTGCAATTAAAAAATTCGAATAAAACTCGAGTTCAGAGTGAAGCATCGTCGATGTAGCTCTGACCTGTCTGCGTCTCCTGCCTGCATCACTAACTCTGATATCGCCTTCTCGAATTTAGAAAAGTTTCGGAGACCGAAGAAGCCTGCACCAAGAGCTTTGTATGTGTAGCTGTAATGAGAAATGATTTTGTGTGTAATTTGGTGTCAATGTGTTTGAGTGTTTTGTGTGGGTTACCCTATTGATTGTTCTTCGTCTAGACCGAGGGTTGACCATTTCTTTGCCCAGACGTGCCGCTCGAGTTCCTTGATAGTTTCTGTGTTGTCTTCTAATTCGGACTTGGCCAACTGATAAACACATGACATGTGTGTAGTACAGTGTACAAGCATGTGTGTCTGTGTGTGCGAATGTACGCACGTGCACACACACACACAGACAAACAGACAGACAGACAGAGAGACACACAGACACACAGACACACACACAGACACACACACAGACACACACACACACACACACACACACACACACACACACACACACACTCATCGTCAAAGTAATTTCTAATATACTGCACCTAAAAATTTCTAAATTCAAAATACTAAAATTTAAAATTTTAATTTTTCAAAAATAAAATTTAAAAATTTAATGCAAATTTTAAACTAAAATAGAAATGTACAATACAAATAAAAATTAAAATAATAAAAACAAAAAATTTAAATTAAAAAATTTTTTAAATTAGAATTTGAAATTTAAAATGGCTGAAAAACCCACTGACTGTCTGTCTGTCTACTCCTGTGAGTGTGTCTGCCAACCCATTTTACCCACACTTAAAATCTCAACAGGAATTGTTTTGACATTCAAAGAGGCCATCAACTCATGCATACCCCATACATCACCTCCCAACATGCAGCCCTAAATAATCCTGTGATCCATCCCACTAATACACAGTGTACACACAG
>NC_085085.1:3804630-3847130 GCF_963422355.1 Corticium candelabrum
ATATCTCTAATTATTTAACTAATTTAATTAATGATGTATGTACCGACTGCGATGAAAATCGTTGACGATTTCTTCAAAACTCGACGGTCCCTTCAATCCATATGCACGCTTTGCCTGATCACGTGACATAAACTCTGTCGCCAAACCTAAGACGACACAATCACTACCATCACAACGAGATCCCGCCTCTCAAACAACCAGACGTACCCATGGCATCTCCTAGTGCCTGCCCGTATATAACTCCCTTGATCTTGTCGATGAGCACATCACGTCCGAGCTTCGACCACGTCTCTTGGACTACGTGTGCTAAAAGACAAACTTAAGTCAGGCCACCCACGTTGTTGTATCTCAGTCTCTCGTCTGAGACTTTTCTTCAAGTGCATGTGGGAAGGTTGACATTACCACTATGTCCATCACTACCATTTATCATCACACATGAAAACAACCACATGCAACACAATACTTTTGTTTTACTGTACCTACTCTTGTATCACCCCACCCCATGGCACGTCAGCTTAGTCTATGAAGTATGGGATGGGATCTTGCTGGAGGACTATACGACACTTTTAGATGCTAATTGGGAAAATGTTGACTAATTACTACAACTCAAGTTTGCTATACATAATGTCAGTGTTCTTACTTGCAACGTCGGCTCGGACTTCATCGCATTCGTCAACTCTACATAGAACTCATCAAGAACAAGCAAGCAGGGCATGTCGTCTGCATATTGCGGCAATGCCACAAGCCCTGTTCGTCCTACGAGTAATCAAGATGTCGTCCTTGACACTACTCAGCCATGTTGACGATCCCATCCTATGATGAGGCACTTCTTTTCTACTGTGAAGAGCAAATTTATATCGACACGACTGAGAACTCAAAATTCAAATGCTGAATGATGTCATGTCGTAACCCATACGCTACTTTTTTATCTGAATGCCAAGTAACACCAATTAAGAAGTGTGTAGGTGCAAAAATGTTAGACACTGGGCCAAAGTTGGGATGGCAGCTTGATGGATAGTGAGGTGATACAAGAGTAAGTATGGTATATATATAAACATACATATAGTATATTTATATACTTATATATATTTTTATAATAAATATATTTGTATATAATATAGATACCACAGATAACACATATCTGCCCTAAGAACCGAAGCACAAAGAGTCTAAGTTGCAATATCACAATAATTAGGTAGATAGTCAACAATCACGAGGTCCAATCTGTCACTAATCATTCTTGAGTTATACTGCCACAAACGAACAGATAACTGTTCATGAAATTGTCTGGAAGCTTGGCTCAGAGACAAGCCAGATGATAGAAGAGACTCCTTTACGATTGATCTCAACACCTCCAGACTATGTGCAGCCCACACTCCGTATGATTCCACCAGAGGGTAGAACAAGCAGCCATAACTTGAAACGTTAGCATGATATATATTGCTAATATATATCATCAATTAGTAATTAGAGCTACTCAAATAATACTATGAGGCACTACCGTATCTACAACTGACATAAGACACTAAATATTAGAGGCATTGTTGTGTAATTATTTAATTAAATTATGTTCAGAATCAACATCCAGGGCAGGGATGCAACCGTTTTTCTCATGGTGCCTAAACTGTGGCACCAATAAGACCAAATTGTGCCACTTATTAATATTAATACTAATATTACGTCACTAAATTAATACGACGTCACAAGCACAGACTGAGAGCAACACGAAGCAAATTGTTTGTCATTTGGCTACTGCACCTTGCGAATTATCTAGTAAAGATAACAACCAAAACCTCAGTAAAAATTTTACCCTGACTACTGTACTAAAATCTATGCTAATCAAAGCATCAACTGTTTTAGATTTCAGTCTGTTCCTGTCACGTGTCTGTCATGTCCACACTCTATAAATGGGTCAATGCCACTAAAGTCGACGCATGCGCAATGCGCAATGCGCAATATTGGCGATATGAATTAATTAATGGCGCAGATGGAAGCAGCCCCAAGAACGCACACGGGCGGGGATGAACAATAATACGATATACAGACTTATACAATATGTCTATAGTAATCTAGAGATGACAGAAATTATTTTCGACTTCCGCGTCTAGTAATTACGTTCTGATGATGTCGCTTTTTCTGCTGCCGCCGCCTCGGCTGCTGATTCTGCCTCCGGTATTGCCTCTTCTCGCGATTCATCCGATTTTGGCGTCACTGTGTCAGACTCCGCCATTGATTTAGGCCTCGTGTATCCGACCGCAACACGTGACCGTCACTTGATAGCTGCGTCTGTTAGCAAAGCATGGTAGACATGCTCTAGAGTTAGCTAGTGCATCAGTCAAAAGCGCACTCACAGATAAGGTTTGACATATTTGTTTGTATGTGGTGTAACGGCATATTCGTTTATTAGACTCTAGCAGCTGAAACTGCGTCAGTGTCTAATTAATTAATTAACCTAGGCCGCGCATGCCCGAGGTTACAGAAGTGTGTCAGTTTGGAGTTTCTTGTTCAGAGCTAGGGCGCGTTTCTTTCACCTAATGCAGCTAATCTAGCCGATACGCGGATTAGACGGATTAGTAATCCATCTAATCTGGATTAGCTGGACTAGGTGAAAGAAATGCGCCCCTAGATATCTCTAATCCGGGCGGGAGAAACTTGGAAGTCACGTGTACCTACTCACCCGGATTATAGGTTCCAGTACCTATGACAAGTTCACTCATTAGATCGTGCAGCCATTTCGACCGTCCCGTTGAATGTCGTCAGTTTGAAGACGTGGCTGCCGTTGTACGAACGGGTGTAGCGAACGTGGCAACCATTCGACGTGCGTACGTACACGGGCAAACGAAGGTAGGCGTATTTTCAAAGACCCGGATATAGTCGAAAACATCTTGCTCTTATCTACGTCATTAGTAATAATTGACACGCTCCGTGCATACCGTCCGAGGTCAGAAATAGGAAGTTATTGGAGATCAGATGTGCTGTTATAGAGAAATTCGCGCGCGAGTGGAGGTACATGTAGTAGCCTCAACAGGGGACCCATGCAATTGAGTCAGACATCAAACCATATATCCCATGTTGTTTTCCGTCAAACGTTAGTTCGTCGGTACAATTTCAGACCGATCCGCCAACCGGTCTTGCCGTTTTGACAGACAGATAGAGGTCTTTCTCTAGATTTCATGTGAGCTTGCTAATGTCTGGTTTCCGTATTACACGTTCAACCTACCGGTTTAATAGTTAATTATAATTACAGATGAACTGCTGCCTAGGCTAGAGTGATATCACAAAATGATTTAACGTTTAGCGTGTTACCTGATACCAGAAGTATTAAAGGTTACTTCAAAGAAGAGAATGATACGGACAACTACAGGACTCCTCGGGTTCCTAAGTACCAAATGCAAGAAACTTTGCGTTCTACGGTTGATTTCCTTTAAGCATTCAAATTTCATATAAGCCTACCTTTACATAATAGCATTGACCTGTGACAGACGAAATTAAAAGGCCAGTAATGTCATGTGAACAGCCACAAAAGTTTGATATCAATCTCAAACGTGACATTAACGTTAGAAAAGGAGACTGTAACAAACTATAATTGTTTGTATGCTTGAAACCATGTGCATGTCTTCTTTCATGCGCGATGCAACAACAATATTAATCCAGTTAATTAAACCAAAGATACACAATATAATTCATTAATATCCAGCAGCAATGCTTGGATGATGTGTATTTAATACTTCAACTTTGCAAACACAACCAGTCAACATTCATATCTAATCAATAGCTTACTCGATTTTAATAATTTCCGATTTCCAAGACAGTTGACGTCTGCGCGAGCAGCAACTGTATTCCTCATTCTGTCTCAATCCATCAATTAACTCAAGCAGGTCCATCGTAGACACAATTTTTTTCCTTGATTCATTAATCTCATCGCAACTGATCATGTTGAATAAATGACCACAAACAGATGAAAATTGTGAATATGAGTCGAATAACTTGATGAGGAGACAGATTAGTTGTTGTAGATCGTCCTCGTATGACTCAGACCGTTGCCATGTCTTATTATGCAACAGACAAGATACTGCTGGATCTAACAGTTTGGCAGCCTGTCTATCTGTGACGAAGACATTGTCAAGGCAGATGTTGCCGTGAACAATTCCCAATTGATGATGCAAATAATCCACTGCACTGACAAGACCATAAGAAATATTGACTCTCTCAAGTACATTCATCTCATCATTCGCTTTCAAATCAGAAAGCAAATCAGACAAAGACGTTACAATTCTCTCCATCACCAACGTGTCACCATCACCACACGTAGACACCGTCACACCATATGTCACAGCTATATTGGGATGGTGGAAATTAGAGAGAAAAAGAGATGAACTACAAACACTGATGGCAGGAATGGTCAAATATGTAAATAAGTTTCTATCACTAAACACTAACAACAAAATAACAAAACTGTTGAGTAAACTAATAAGAAACACCTTACTCGCACAAGTTTGAGCGGATAAATGAGTACTAGTAGAGTTGGATTGAGAGTTGCTTGCAGATGATATCGAATCTTTATGCTTCTGTGCAATTTCGTCTTCTCGGGTGTGAACTTTCTGGTGTCTTCTAACTCCTGCTGCAAAGTTAAAGCCTTCTCCACAATGTTCACAATAATATTTCTTTAAATTTTCTTTTCGGTGAGATCTCAAATGAATATTTAGACTACCAAGTAGAGTAAACTTTTTCCCACACTCACTGCATTGATATGACTTTTCTCTTTCGTGTATTCCAATATGAACTTGTAGATGATCAGATCGAGTAAATTTCTTTCCACACTCACTACATTCATATGGTCGACGTCTTTCTCCAGTGTGTATTCTCATATGAACTTGTAGACCACCAGATCGAATAAATTTCTTTCCACACTTACTGCATTGATATGGTCTTTCTCCAGTGTGTATTCTCATATGAACTCGTAGATCACTAGATCGAGTAAATTTCTTTCCACACTCACTGCATTCATATGGTCTTTCTCCAGTGTGCATTGTCATATGAACTTGTAGACAATCAGAGCGAATAAATTTCTTTCCACACTCACTGCATTCATATGGTGTTTCTCCAGTGTGTATTCTCATATGAACTCGTAGATCACTAGATCGAGTAAATTTCTTTCCACACTCACTGCATTCATATGGTCTTTCTCCAGTGTGTATTCTCTTATGAACATGTAGAGCATTAGATCAAGAAAATTTCTTTCCACACTCACTGCATTGATATGGTCTTTCTCCAGTGTGTATTCTCATATGAACTCGTAGATCACTAGATCAAGTAAATTTCTTTCCACACTCACTACATTCATATGGTCGACGTCTTTCTCCAGTTTGTATTCTCATATGAACTTGTAGACCACCAGATCGAATAAATTTCTTTCCACACTTACTGCATTGATATGGTCTTTCTCCAGTGTGTATTCTCATATGAACTCGTAGATCACTAGATCGAGTAAATTTCTTTCCACACTCACTGCATTCATATGGTCTTTCTCCAGTGTGCATTGTCATATGAACTTGTAGACAATCAGAGCGAATAAATTTCTTTCCACACTCACTGCATTCATATGGTGTTTCTCCAGTGTGTATTCTCATATGAACTCGTAGATCACTAGATCGAGTAAATTTCTTTCCACACTCACTGCATTCATATGGTCTTTCTCCAGTGTGCATTCTCTTATGAACATGTAGAGCATTAGATCGAGAAAATTTCTTTCCACACTCACTGCATTCATATGGTCTTTGTACAGTGTGCATTCTCAATGTGAATTTGTAGACTACAAGATCGAGTAAACCTTTTTCCACACTCACTACTTCGATATGACTACGAATAATCAACAAGTAAGTTAGAAAACAATACCAGTGTGCAACGATTAGTCGCCATCTAACTCAGTTTCTACTGCTAGGTACATTATAATCTAGGAACCTTCTTCTGTGAGATGGGGTCCCTGAAATTTCTCCGTCCAAAGATGGCAGAGACAAAATTCAAGCGACTTCAACGTTGCTTTCAGTATAATTTAGACGTAAACTCTTGACATCATCGCAAATAAATCCAGTGTAACTGTACCATACGGGATAAACCGTTACTGTACAGTACATGTTAGAAGTAATCCTCCGTTGAAAAATCTCCTATGCTTCAGCTAAAGCCATTCACGTAACCAACATACAACAGCTAATTGTACAAGTCCTCTAGATCATCGAGCGAGAGATCAAAAAATATGTAGCGCGCACGCTCACAGTATAGGTACCAAAGCACTCGCAGTCTACATACATTAATATTGTGTCCATGCACTGTGGAAATTTGTGTACGTAATTGTCCGTAATTACGACTTACAGTTGACGAACAGAAACGTGGTCGGAAGCAACTCTGGCCTAACGTGCGCTAAACAGTCACAACGGCGTAGTTACCCGAGGTCCGGATTTCCGGGATCGAGTGTAGTGGTTTGATGACTGGACGACCGACCGACCGACCGACCGACCGACCGTATATATAGTTGGTTAGCGCAGATGCAAATGAGCTATTCCGACCAATGGACGAGAAGTGGTGTCATTACCGACCACTAGACGAACGTGATGTCATCATGAGGCTCCACCTCTCTTTCTTTGGTAGCTGCTAGCGAGAATTCGGCCATCGGGCGTCCGTCCTGTACATGGTGTTTAGTCCTTTGCTTTAATATTAAGTTAAGGGTTTAGCACATTGTGACATAGAAACAACGCCTATACATTTCCACGTGTCTAGACGTTTCCCCAACAACAACCAAGAGCGAGGGTGTGTAGCTGTTCCTGACTTGTAACATTTTACTTGTTCCACGGTGTTTCTGCATAGTGGTTCTGCAGTCTGCCAGCTTGAATTTTCGGTGTGCGTAGCTGAGCGGCCGTGGTGTTGTTGCAAAGATCATTAGTGTCGTCTTCAACAGAAATTTGGCGCTTGACGGAAATTTGCGAAGGAGAACGTGCATTGTCCATGACAGCGTCTGTTTGTCGAACGAAGCGGCTGGCTGACCTGTAAGTCTCTATTAATTTTTGTTTTACGGTATCCAAAGTCAGAGCGAACAGACGCCTAATAATCTACTAAAGTGCGTTCACGAATTAGAGCGACTGGTGGAATGTAGGGTACACCCTAAGGCGTGGCGTAGTGCTTGTGTAAACGGATGTTATGTTGTCACAGAAGGCAATTAGCATCTATGTTTCAGAGCGTTTGGTGTCAATGACAAACTAGGTAACTATATTGTTATGTGAAAGTGTATGTATGAACGTGTTGCCTCTGGCTGCCTCGCTGGCTTGAAACGCGGTTTGCTTCATGATGCAATAATATACTAAAAATTGCACTTTTGCTATAACCCATGACAACAGACCTGGATGTTTCCATGCGCTCACTGGTTGTATGTGTCAGTTGCCTCTTCTAGGAACAGCTCTAAGTACCAGATAAATACACTGATTCACTTCTGGCTCGGAGAAGCGTCTGGAAACCACGAGAACTTGACTAATTTGACCATACCAGAACCAAACTGACCAGCCATTTAGTGCATTCTTGAGCGTTGATGACATCCATTTGAGGACTTTGACCTATACTTATGCTGCACAGCACAACACAGGGATTGGTGGGTTTACGATGGAAAACATCAAGCGTCTGTGTAGAGAAGGTCTAGCAAACGTTACTGTGGAAAAGTGGGCAAACTGCGTGAGGCACGTACGTGAGAAGGTGGAGAAGCATTTCAGGACAATACACGGTGTGTTAGACGACGTTGTAGAGCAGATGGTCATTGAATTCGAAGTTGGTCCTGAATCAGAAGATTCGTCGTCGTCTGAAACTGAGAGTTCCAAGGATGAAGAGTAGAAACGGACCCTAGACGCACTCTTTCCTGGCTAGCTGACACCCCAACTGGGAAGTTTACTGTGTTGGGTTACTGTTAACAGCCTGCTAGCTATAACAATTATGTGCTTAGCTTTATGCAATTAACCCTAATCCCGTCTTAGTCCCGCCTTTCTCCGCCCCTAACTCATTAAAATACAGAAAATTGGCTCTATTAATTTCAGCTACGTCTCTGTAGCCCAACAGTGAGTGTAATTAGATCCGGCAAGTGAAGAGCTTTCGATTGGTATCAATATCCGCCCGGAGGGCAACATCTTTGTCGCTCTAATGCGTGAACGCACTTTAGTACATGTGCACGTGCATGTTTTCCCACATTGATGTTTTGTTGGCTCTGGGGTCACCTCATTACAACAACCAAAATTGCGGTTAGACGGATAGCTGTGTAAATACGGTACAGTGCACAGTGGGCGACGTCTAGCTAGAGAATCGGCACAAACAACTAGACGCCTAGAGGAGCTGCACAAAGAACGAGACTTTTACATTCTTGTGAGCTGGAAAATCGGTGGTGAGCTGCTTGTTTGGTCTCCATTTGTAACCTAGGTTTCCCACTAACAAACAGAACAATGATCACACCCGTTACTTCATCACGTAATGCGAAGATTGCCAGCCGGCCTAGCGTCGAGGCTCTCCGACTTGTAACATTTGGCTTGTTGCATCACTTGGAACACAACTACATTTGTAAAATGCATTTAGAAACAACGCCTAATCTAGCTGTATTTGTAACGTTCCCACATCCAATTTTGTTACCCACATCATGCGTTTCTGTCATACGATTTTGTCAAAGCGCGACTAATTACCTGAAAGGTGCATACTGGCCGAGGGTTCGCACTTCTAGTGCTTCCTCATTAAATTTAGTTCCTACTTTGACTACTTACATTGACCCTGAGTTCTGCTTACCGTGCCTATCGAGCACTTTCACTGCTGTACCTGTCGACCTGCCTGATCATGAGAGGAAGGTCGGCGCTCACGAGAGGGCGGAGCCTGGTCTGGTAGCCCATACGCAAGCTAGAGGCTAGCGCTTGGGGAGTCCCGGGCTGCACAGACCAGGCTCGGTTCCAAACGGCGGACAACTTCCAGTGTTGACTGCGCCGCCTCCAAGCATTAGCCACCTCTACCAAAGTAGCCCCGCCCCAAACGCAATGTGGATTGCAGCACTGGATGCGCCGCCGGTGCCATCGCCATTACGTTTGGTACCGCCCTTTGCGGTCAGCGCTAATCATGTCCCTAGGGACATGACTAGTGTCAGTTACAAGTGTACTTTGTCGGCGCAGTAGATTACAGGAAACGACTGTAGCGTGGATCTTCGCTAATCAGCGTGCCGTACGCAAGCAGCAGTCGTATGCATTGCAGTAGAGTCATATAACGCATGGCAGCTGTACTGGGAACCTGTGTACGCGTTGAAAGACGTATAATGCACTGCAAGTGCCGTTTCTGATCTGCCATTTTACCGCTACGCTCCCTATCATAGCTGCAATCTCTTACCAACGCTTGACAGAGGCCTAAAATCGCCATGTCGACAAGTACAGAGGCTAGAACAGCGCCAAAGCCCAATCGAAAGCTCAGTCCCTAGCTAATAACATTAGTATGACACGTGCTGAAGAATTTCATTACACACTTATTTCCGTCAAGAAAGGCGGTACCGTAGTGGTGATGGTAGCGCATCCGGGGCTGCAATCCACACTGCGTCTGGGGCGAGGCTACAGCACTACCGACCCCTTGACCTTCCAAAGAGCCTTGTACATCCGCTGCTGATACGCTTTCGCGCATGCCCCCTACTTGTCGATGTCACTTAGCCGCGTGTACGTCGCCTTTTCTTACCCTAGCCCAACCTGTTCCTCATTAGCTTATTAATTAATTATAAAACGTGAGCAGCAACAATATCAGCGTGAATTAGACAGCTACCTATACGCTACGTACTGCATCCCAGCTTACTGCTTGGCGAAAAAAGCACTACCACTTGGCACCTGTCCACGCTTTCCGTGTGTTTGTGGCAATCCACGCAAATCTTGAGCCAACGGGTATTCACGTCAGCATGCCTCTCTAGAGTGCCGCTCGTGTCACAGGTGCTGTAGCTGTTTTCGGTAACTAACGTACGGGAGAATTGTGCTAGCTTTTTCGCATCTCCTCTTATGTACAGTTGGTACGCATCGCTGCGCCAGCACCCCAGACACCGAATAACTGAGTCTTCCAGACCTGCACGTGCGCCTGCAGCCGTATAAATACGTACATATATCAGGTAGATAGAGAATGCATGGATCCTGTTTACACGAGAACTTTGACAGAACATGTGCATGTTACTATAGTCATATAAAGAGCTAGTCGCCGTTTCAATGCAAAAACTGCATGTGGCCAGAGTACAACTCGCAGTTAGGGCCGAGTACTAACAGAGACTCCCGAAGGCAAGACACTAAGCGCTGGCGAGACAAAGAAGAGCCGTCGCTGAAGATGCCCTTAGCTGTGACGATCCTCTTTTCGCTAAAGTTACGCCAACAGCGCCGAGATCGGGCAAAGTCATTGCCTAGTTTTCCCAGGGAAATCGTAGCGCCTTGTTTAGATGGATCTGTCTTCGATTGCTTGATTGCAACCAGGACGATCTGGGGGCTTCCCTCGAGCCCACCGACACGTCCGATAGAGTCAGGTGACATGACGGATCCAATTTGTCCATTTAGTCGACCGTGAACTCTCCGGCACGCAGAAAACCAAGAAATCGAGACAACAAGTCGCCCACAACATCACCACATTGTAAGTGACACCTGATGCAGACCAATTGGCGACGCAAATCGCGAAGAACGTCTGGCGTTGTCGGACGTCGGGGACGTGTCGCCCGCTCACCCCCAAACCCTTTTCACTCTGCGAAGCACATAGACAAGCCGGGGGAGAGGGGATGAAGAAACTCCACCGCGCCTCCGACAAATTAGGAGATGGCGCACGAAGAAAGATACCCTTTGATGGTGCTGTGCGCCAGGTGACATGCTTCTGGGTAAGCTACAAGACGACAAAGCGTGTCCTTGGATACTACGTATACAGAGAATCCCAGACGCTCGTCAGAAGTCTAAGAAACGGCGTTGGCTAATTCGGTAGGCCTTGGTCGTGCTGGTAGCGATGCCTGATGCAAACAATTGAGAAACTGAGTTTCCATCTGGACGACGTCCAGTCCCCCGCGCTGTATTCTAGAAGCGCTAAATGGCTCTCCGGCACCTGGTCAGACCCATTTGACAGCTGCGGACACACATCAAACACCGGAGTCATTAGATTTTGTAAAAGATGATCTGCCACTATGTTCTCTGTGCCCGGAATGTGCTCAGAGGTAAGCGTAAATTTAAGCTCTGCTGCCACGAAATGCAGTAATCGAATGAGACGCAATACCTGCTGATTCCTGCAAAATCCTGAGAGTAATATGGACACAACTGTGCTGTTGTTCACACTAAAACAGTACGTGTTTGTTTGTTCGTGCAGCTGCGCCCTCAAAACGCTACCGCTAAGACTACAGGTATCGTCGCTTTTGCCCCTATACCCAAACGCTATGTTAGCGGTCCCCACTTCAACTGAAGCCATCGGTGCTGCCACACCGCGCCGCAGCCAAGCCACAGCGCCCGAGGCGTCTGACTCCAAGCACACCGTGGGACGCCCAAGGGCAGACAACAAACCGATACCGTTCCACCGACCGACAAATACTAACAACCACGATATGTCTTGAACGCTTCTTCGTGTTCAAGCGAACGAAATGATGGAGCGCCTTAGGAACCTTAGACAGCTCCATTAGACGACGAAGAAGCACTCACCTGGTTCGACCACTGCGCAAACATGGTGAAGGCTGCCGATCAGAGACAAAATTTCTCTTGGTTCCCCCATGACAGGTCGACCAACTCAATAGTATACGTCCTGCAAGCGCGCCAGCTTCTCGGATGGTAGTCAAAGCTGCATCTGCACGCTGTCAATCTTGATGCCCAAGAACGTCAACACAGTGCTCGGGCCTAAGAGCTGTGTTCTGCTACAGGCACACCCAGATCCCGACACGTGGTACCTATATAAGGGCAGATGCCAGGTTTTGTAAGTACTGCCCCGAACCGGCGGTCCCGCAAAAGAGAAAATAGCCCAGATAATGTATGGCCGAATTTAAGAGACGTCCCTACGGAACATCACCCAGAGAAGTGCATCTACCACCGCCGAGAAAGTTTTAGGTGCAGACCGAAGACCAAATGGGAGAGATGCATCTAAGCTCAGTGACCGGTGACAGCGCATACCAAGCAGATGCAGGTCGTACGGGTGTATCGGAATTACCCGGTAAGCGCTCTAGACGTCCATTTTTGCCAGTAACATTCCTCGCCCCAACGCTACGAACCGCGCCGCTACATCGTCGACCCGTGAGTAGAACAACGAACAGAGGTGCGGATCTATACGTCTTTACACTGTGACCGTGAGGAGAAAAGAGATCCAAGATTAGTCTCCATCTGCCTGGTTGGTGCGGTTTGGGAATCACCCCGAACAGATTCCGGACTGAGGTGAACTGCCCTTCCACAGAGAGATGGATCAATCACTCGCCGCTACGCTCTCTCCTATATATATATATATATATATAGGTAGTTGTAGTCTCGACAGCCGCCTGAGCTGTGGCTGACCTCATGTTCCTTTTTGATGCGCGACATGCATGTCTGTGTTTCGTGAACCAGTATCAAAACCCATCTTCAACCCCGCAAGTAGAAACAGGATATGTGATTGTGAGGGAATTCGAAAGTCAGACTTGGTGGGTGGGGCATGCGCAATTCCGTATACTTACCAATACTCGCTTTTCTTAAAGGTTTGGGGTTTCTAACACTGTCCAACGCGCATTAACACTTACAAATCGAGTTTGTGCGTATTTCTGAGATGTACAATCAGCGTCTAGTCAACACAGAGTAGAAATACATGGTCGCTGAGTTGTACGACCTGGAAGCTAAACCTACTCTAGTGTCACCTATTTTACAGTTATCAGAGCTGGAAGTTACAACATTGTCGTGATTGAGCCGAGCAGGAGGGATACTCCCGCAACATTGCATGGATGGCTCGTTATTAGCAAGTCTTATCTCGCGAGCGAGTTTGCCGCTGACAGATCGTAGCACCGAAGGTCAAATACTACGGCTACAAACAGATTTGCAAAACAACCTTTTTCTTGAAAGTTACAAACCAGACAAGTCAGCAGATGTGGTACCATTGCTCAGAAATCGCTGTCTAGATTCTACAAACGATAACGCTGGCCGTTTCTTTTCTTCAATTTGGAGCGCTAGACAATCAGCGAGTTCTTTCTTCCTAAAGAGCTTGCAGTGTGCAGTGATCAGCAATTGAAATCAAACTGTAAGGAATTACCCCGGATTACCTAATAGGATGTTGCTGTTAGATTATTGTTGGTTGCTCTGTATAAAATGGAAATTCTGAGGTTAAAACACGTGGAGCGTGCGTGAGGAGAAGGACTCGGTACGAGTCTATAATTTGCGTGCTGAGAAATTTATGTCAGTTCTATTTTGCGCATGCGCAAACAATCTCAGCACGTAACACCTGAACAAAAAAATTGCCTAACTCATCAAACCTTACACAAGATGTTCCAGTTCATAGCACTTAGCAAGATGCATACATCACAACAAGTGACCTTAACTAATTAATTAATTAATTAAACATAAACCTACCAGCAGTAACACAACAGAGTGAAAAGCACCTCATGACATTAACATCACCCCATTGTGCAAACTAACTTTTTGCAAACGTCAGATCAAACTGTCAGTAGGTTAACTACTGCTCTGTGAGTTGTTGTTGATCTCACTTGCAAAACTGAAACAAAACAAGAGTAGTCTACATGGCAAATACTCAACAACCTCTTGATTATTCTCGAGTAGCAAGACCCTTCCACTCCATGTCACTCATTAAAAGGGTCTGGCTATGCGAGACTAACACTACAGTACCAGCATCGTAAACAGTTGAACGAATCATATAATCAAATAAGTTATTTCCATTCCAACTACTGATTCCAACTACTGATTCCACCTACTGAGAATCGCATAACAACAAATTTGAAACATCACAAAATACATCTACCTACGTAACTATCTCTTCCTAAGGCGGCTAAAAGAAATTTCCAGTCAGAAACACTGCTTACTCAATCACAGTGGTCTGTCCATATCAACTCAAAATAACAATCCGTCAAACTCAACTCAACACAATGAAGCATAACCAGCAGCCACAATTAATGACCAGAAGACCTGTATTCACGACAACATACTCTCCATGTCTGATGACAGTACAGAGTCTGAGTCATCGACTAGATCTTCAGAGTCATATTCAGGCCATAACAGATCACTCGGTGCAATATAGCTCGAGGTGTTGCCAAAGGTCCTTTCTGTCCTCTCACTGTCTGTTGTAGATCCCACGTTGGAAACACCCACGCCAATTGAATCCGAAGTGTCGTAGTCGTCAACAAGACTATGCGTCTCTTTTTCTGATCCCGAATAGTCTTCGGCTTCTAAACGACGGATAAGAAGGATGTTATACGCGTTGTTAGGAAAGGACGTTGACACCAAACATTGAGATGGACTGCCTGATTGATTGTGTGCGTCGGCCATCTTGGATTCGGCAATCTCATCTACGGAAGTGACAGTGACAACAGAGCCAACATACGACCATCGGTATGTACCAAAATCTAATTACCTTTCCACTACAGTACTATCAATTATTACCACCATTGCAAAGAAAACCATTGTAAATTGTGTATATATAATTGAAACAAAATTTTAGTGAATGAAATTCTCACAAACTTTGTACATGGAAAACTGTACAGCATATTAATAGCTGTAGAGTTTCTGGAGAGTACAGCATATTAATAGCTGTAGAGTTTCTGGAGAGTACAGCAAGTCAGGGGAGTAGGAAAGGTCGTCCTTGTCAGGCTGGTTGATCTATGGCCCCACCAGTTTTGGAAAAATGGCCTTTGGCCAATAGACAATTGCCACAACTTCCAGTTTCAACTTTAGGTATAGATGATTAAATATATTATTTATAAGTATGTATTTAGGGTAACTAGCAAAGACAAAGTAGATACTATGGATCTTTAAGTTGTCCATGACCGGTTTGTGGCACAGTCAGAACATAGACTAAGAACTTTCAGTATGTACAAATAGACTAAAAATAGCGCACGCTATGTGTGCTGTCATGTGACATAACCACGCCTCTAGCGCGCGTTAGGCCCAACCACTTTAGAAATGCTTGCTACACCCCTGCGAGTCAAAGTATGTTTGGTCAAACACACAAAGAAGTTGTAGTGCTCCTGCTGGGTTGGCTACATTTGACCAAGCATATAGATGTCTGGTCCTTCAACGTTGTTAGCAAGCATTCAACAATAAAACTAAACGTCCGCACTTGTACTACTGTCTGACTCTGTACTACTGTACTCCTTTCAAGACAAATTCCATTATTCTAATGACAGGGTAAAACACTTAGTCATCTATGCACGAATGATGATGATATATTACAGTCGGATGTCAGTTATCTGAAAACTTTGGGACCCAACCCTCTTCATAACTTTGAATAATTTAGACAACTGACGCCTACTCTCCTGGCGTGCAACAGGTGTCCCTGGTCCTCCAAGGCTGCCCATGCGCACCCATTTAAACCGAATACACGTACAGTATAAATATAAATATACAATACAATACTTTAATAGAAAAATAGTATAAACCTGTACATGTCTGAACAAACATTGCACAAGCACTCAAAACTTGACTCCACTCTATAAGGTAATAATGATAAAGTAGTTTACCACACCATGTTAGTGTACAGTGCCTTCTAGAGAGCATCCAAGGCACTCTGGTCGGATAACTGACATTTGACTGTACTAACCCATTGCAGATTGCAACAGTTCAAATGGCATCTTTAGTTAATCAGAGCTCCGCTCAACTTTAGCATCTCAGCATGCAACCATTTGTCAGCTACTGCTTGAGATAAATAACATAAATCAAAACCCTTATTAATGCATTCACCAATCTAAATACCTTTTAAAATATTCTAACTTATCAACATTTATCTCACATGCTGACAATCCATGTCACTGACAAATGTTAGTTCCGACGTACAACGATTAGCTGACTTACTGATCATTTGTGATGGACTGCCTTCTTTCCGGAGCCGATCAGTCAAGGATCTGCTGCCTCCTGCTACGTTTATCCTGGAAATCAATCTTGCAGACCTTCGTCTGCCTGTTGTCGCTCTGGTCGAAACTTGTAATGCCTTATGAGCTTTCTTTTTGTTCGTTTTCTTGGATACAGGCACGACGTACCTGTCCAAGCTTTTCACTAGAGAATTCAAGGTCTCCACCTTGGCAGTCAGTTTCTCTTTCAGTTGATGCACAAACTCATAAAACTCATCGTCTGAGCCGGAATCGAGAAACGACTTGACAGCATCCAGTATCGCCTTACTCCCCGAGTCAGCACGGATTCCTTGCAGAAGATCCTTGAACAGTCCTGACTGTGAGTCGGTCAGAGCTTCCTGTTCGATACGATCCATCAGCGGCTGAGTTAGCCATCGGTTATCGTCGAGAAAAAGTCGAAGACGTTCTTGATGTTCGAATGCTGCTTTGAGTGATGCCAAAGCAGTTTTGTCGCCATCAAACATGTACTTCCTAACAGAATTATACACAGAAAAAATACGTCAATATTTATTTATTATATTTTAATAAATATATAAATAAATAATAAATAAATACCGTATAAGATGAAATATTGGCAAAGAATTTATTTTGGCGGATTGGCCTAAACTTATTACGACATAGTAATAGTATACCTACTGTGATGACCCAAGTGTTACTCTTCAGTAACACAACACACGACTGTATATACATAGTACTGTGTAAGATGAAACATTGGCGGAAATCTATTCTGGTTGTTTGCTAAGAAATTGACAAACAAAGCATATTGATGGATTTTATTTTGGTGGTTGGACATCGTTGTTTGATAACTGATATACCCTGAAAGAAGAAATTTGGGCGGGAGAAAATTCGTGCAATCTTGTGTGATCACAAGCCCATCGCACAAAATGAATTCCACATATATTTTTCCTTGCGTATGATCTTATTGCGCATGTCCTTATTGTCACAAAAATTAATTCCGCACAAGTAGTAATGTTTCTAGAAAAAGCACAATTTTTCTCCCGCACAAATTTCTTCTTTCAGGGTATGTCTTATCATAAGTGGTCATGGAAGTGTTGTGATTGACAGCTGTGTTCATGGCTCACATTTCCCTAACTTACTGGTCTTCAACTACTGCCTAGTGATGAAGAACTGGTGTGTCAGTGCAAAGAACATGAACCGCGTGAACGTGACAGTCCAGCTTCACCCATAGCCACAACAGACGGCAAGCAAGGATTACCTACCATCTTGTGGCCTCATCCGCGTGACGTACCGCCACTTCCCATTAGATAGCTGATCCACATGGATGATGACGTCAAGATACCCCGGTGGCCAAATTAATTAATTAATGGCAGATTTTATCTTGGCAGTCGCTGAAAAATCCACAAATCCACCAAAATAAATTCCCCGCCAATATTTCATCTTATACCGTACATGGAAAACCCAACTTCTGTACATGTACATATGAGTACACACACACACACACACACACACACACACACACACACACACACACACACACACACACACACACACACACACACACACACACACACGTGTGCGCACACACATACACACACACACACACGTGTGCGCACACACATACACACACACACGCGCATGCACGCACACATGCACACACACACACACACACACACACACACACACACACACACACACACACCGAAAGCTCGATAGATAGCCTATACAACCACGCCCCTTTCTGTTGTGCAACCTGGATTAGAAACATTGCTACGCTCGGCAACAATAACCCCTGCAACGTTTATCGTGAAGCAAGGCATATTTATGCCACAGGGCTTATTTGACCTTGTATGGAATACGTTTACCAAAAGTTCTCGATAATCAATTCATGCACTAGCAACAGTAATTTAGAAAAATTATACAACCAAACCAAACCGACCTCCAGACCAGGCCCAACGACCCAACAATCTGTACTAATTACTATACACAGATCACTACAACAAGCAAAACAAACTTGCTCGTTTGAATTGCTACAATCACATTGAACCAAATTACACTTTGATTCATTGGCTTACTTGTAGCTTGGATGCTCTTTGATGACACTGCTGGGACGATGGTGTGCCTGGTAAGCCCTTCCCTTTTCATACTGCCACATTAGTACCGGTTTCAAATGCCCGTAGAACTCCAGGGCGGCCTTGAAGAAGCTGGTTGCATCGACGAACTCTCTAAATGTCCTTGCAGACAGCTTAGAATAGATGTACTTTAGACACGACGTGTATTCATCCAACATCTGTCGTTGGATGTCGACGTCGGATATCTTGCTCAGCCAGCTTTGTAGGGTGTGACAGAATGTGGCGTAGTGATGGACGGTGCGTAGTTTTACTGATGCCGGATGGTGACCTATCAAGACCAACATGACAAATAAAGATGATTGATTTAATAGATCGACATGAAAACACAAACACAATGATAGACAGACAAACAGACAGACAGACAGACAGACAGACAGACAGACCGATGGGGCAGTGGCTCTGAAACGTGAAGAGAAAAATGGAAGTACAATTCAGAAAAGAGACCAAGCAGCACCTCTGTGAGAATGATACCACTAGTCTTTGAGCACTTTGGAAGATTGGGAGTAAAAGGGTTTCAATATGTGCAGCATCTATCTCGCAGTTCAGTCAATGAGGAGAGCAAACCAAATGCCCCAGAATTCTTGGATTATTAGAGGAAGAGATTTGCTGTCCAACTCCAAAAGTGTAACAGCCAGACCCTTACAAAGAAGTTCTCATCTCTCCTCACGAATACAGCTGCAGGAAGACTTCAGCTCTCAGTGGACAGTCATAAACATTTAGAGACCGGGACCATAGGTCCCTTTTGTCTAGTCATAATGTGTATGTGTATTTAGTGCATATATAGTGTGCATTGTAGTTTTAACCAGTTTTCATGTATGTACTAGATGTAATGGACACGTAGATTAGCTATTGCTTTGGTGCTATAGTTCATTTATGAAAAATATATGTATTGACAGGCAGACAGACAGACAGACAGACACACAGACAGACACACAGACAGTAGACTTGCTTAGTTGCATTGTATGTAGATTTCAATGTTGAAAATATATGTATTGACAGATAGACAGACAGACACAGACAGTCAGACAGACAGACAGACACAGACAGTCAGACAGACAGACAGACACACTGACAGTAGACTTGCTTACTTGTGTTGTATGTAGATTTCAATGTTGAAAATATATGTATTGACAGACAGGCAGACTGACAGACAGACAGACTGACAGACAGACAGTCAGTTTTATGTACATTAGATTAATGTACATGTAGGTATGATGGCCCTATAGGGCCTATTAGTTAAACTCACTTTTAAAGTTTGCTATTACCTACTCTAGCCTGCAATAGTGATCACGTTTGAAATATACTACCATTGACAGACAGACAGACAAAAAAACAGACAGACAGACAGACAGACAGACAGACAGACTGACTGACTGACAGACTGACAAGCAGGCAGCCAGGCAACCACTCACGCATGCACACACACACACACACACACACACACACACACACACACACACACACACACACAGCTAAACTAACCAAATCCACTTTATCAATCTAAAGCATGCAGAACACTGGCAATATCAAATAATACCCAAAACACAAACAGTCAACACTCTATGCACTCCGTAGCATACCAACACGATAGTCGTCCGTCACCGAATGCAAATGAAAATACGGCACAGCAAGTGAAACGTCGTATATGCTCGGCATGTGACGAGTGAGAGATGCTGCCAGTGATTGATTTCGTTGCCACCATTTCTCATAGTTACGAAGGCGTCGCTCTTTTGTACTTTGGTCAAACTCCATATTCACAGCCAAGCGAATACGAAAACAGCGTTTCAGTAATGCCACCTGAAGATTCTCTCTCGAGCCATACTTCTCCAGTGCAGCCTAAAATCAAGACATGACAGTGTGCTATGAAGCTCTACAGAAGAGTAACAGTAAACTTAGAGTGTTGAGTACCTGGTAGAGATCCTTCCAGATGTACATAGTTCGAGCTCCATGATTCAAGTGGATGATTTCTCCTAATGTAAAAAAAAGTTTGATATGACGTAAACAAATAACTGGAATGTGCAAACAAATAAGTTTAATGTATGTAGAGCAAAACTGTGTCCATAAAAGTAATTAAGACTAGAAACTTGTTTGTCTATTGTGTGTCTGTCTGTGTGTATGTCTGTGTGCCTGTCTGTCTGTCTGTCTGTCTGTCTATGTTCTCGACAATACTTCAAAGCTACGCTAAAGTAATTCTTAAAAATTATCAAAACTGTCAGAGTCTACGAATGACATTGACCAGCTGTTTGATTGCAAAGTGCAAATGCAAGTCCTTTGGGCTCGTATAAGCTGACGTTGTGTACTAGTATAGGATTTATGAAATAAAACATTCTGTCTGTCTGTCTGTCTGCAGTCATTGTATAGACTATACTGGCAGGGGCCACAGATGCGCCCTCGAGTGAGGATGAATAAACCAACTGTCTGTCTGTCTGTATGTCTGTCTGTCTGTCTGGCTGGCTGTCAATGGTAGTATGTCTGTCTGTCTGTCTGGCTGGCTGGCTGTCTGTCAATAGTAGTATGTCTGTCTCTCTGGCTGGCTGTCTGTCAATGGTAGTACGTCTGTCTGTCTGTCTGTCTGTCTGTCTGTCCATCAGGTCTGTCTGTCTGTTAGGTCTGAACTAATAGACTGCATAATGGACTGACATGGATTTGTTACATTTAAGGGCTTGCTCATTGTATCAATTTGAAGTTCAAGATCAATAAAATAATCTGTCCATCCATTTGTCCATCCATCTGTCCATCCGTCTGTTTGTCTGTCTGCCTTTCTGTCTGTCTGTATTTGCCGTTTGAATTACTCCTGTCTGCCTATCTGTCTGCCTACTTTATCTGTCGGCCTCTTTTCCTTCAGCAGGCATTCACATTCCAAATACATTCACACATTCCTTTCTCACTCACAGCCTTTGTCCAACTACACACGATCGCATACCTTTGTAGTACTTCTTCAATTCATCACTAGACAATCCCCAAAGCTTCATAGCCTTTCCTCTAAACAATGTCGTCGGCAAGACTTCCGAACCAAGACCAAGATATTGTACTTCCTTTGAGTCAGTTGTTGCAGCACAGAACACGAGCATCCAGTAATCTTGATCGGGCTGTACAGTCCACTGGTACTTGCAGCTAGCCACAACACTGACCTTATGGAACAACTCATAGACTTCCGAATAACATTTAGTTTTTGGACAACCAAGAATGTTGAAGCGACGCTGTACAGAATGAGCAAACAATCAATACTGTATGACAGTAACATACATGCAACTCTAAACACGTTGTATGTTAAACAATTGATTCAAAGATTATTATAAATTTAGACAACATAATAGAGCAACATGTATAAAGCCATCTTTGTTCACTGTCTGAGTTTCAACATCCTACAGTAAATGTTATTGATCATATCTCTACTAAACCAATCGGAAACAAAAAATTAAGCTGGAAATACATTCAACTACAAAACACACACACACACACACACACACACACACACACACACACACACACACACACACACACACACACAAATGGACAAGTGTTAAGCCTTCCACGTCATTCAACGTCGACCTTAAGGTCAGTTGCGGAGATAGCTGCCCCTGCCTCTAGAGACAGTGCCTCCATGCGCTACGTGGAGGCTTATGGCCAACGCTACAATCCACCTGGAACTTGTCCGGAATCATCCAGGTGAACTGACCATGGCGCAGCTCTGGGACTGGACACCAAGGACCACAAGTACCCGTCTGCTACATGATGTTACTGCCAAGCCAGCGGTCATGTCCACCCCAGTCAATGACCAGGTACTCATTTATACTCCTGAGTCGAGTAAAGCAATTGTGTATAAGTTTCTTGCTTAAAGAAATTATGCCATGGTTCGCCATCACTGTGACTTGAACCTGCAACCCTGCAAGGTCCAGAATGTTTTCATTCTCCTCTCTCTAACCAAATTAGCTACAGTACCACACACAGAGACAGAAAGACAGAGAGACAGACAGACAGAGAGACAGACAGATAGAGAGACAGACAGAAACAAATACATAAACACACACCCATTCAAACATAAACTCACACACTCACACACACACACACACACACACACACACACACACACACACACACACACACAATTAAAAGACAACAGAGAATACATGCCTACCAATTCCCTACCGGAGTCAAAAGTTTCGGTGTCTCAAAAAAGTCATACCTTCCCACACTCACCAAACGGCACCGACTCTTACTATAGAAGACAGATGAGACAGAAATAGACTTGCCTTACACTGTGATATCCATTTCATTTACTTGACTACCTAATCACTAATTGCTAATTATTATATAGCAAATAGCCTCCACACTTTACACACACTCACACCCTTCCACTTTCTCCAAATGGATAATTGACATCACAATCAATCAGATACAAAAGAACAACACAAGGAGGAGTACATCCAACTACATAGATAACAAAGACAATCGAAAAAATACATCCCTACCAATGCTCTATCCAGCTGGAAGCCAGAAATACATTGAACTGTAAATATCAAAGACAAGTGAAAGCTACATGCCTACCAATTCCCTGTCACAGTCAATAGTTTCAATGTCTCAAACAAAGTCATAACTTCCCACATTCACCAAATGGTGGCCACTATTATTAGCACACAGGTGAGACAGAAATGGAGATACCTTAAAACAATGATTTTCGTTTCGTTTCTACATGTACAGTAGAAACTTGCTAATCCGAACAATCTAATGCCAAGCTCTGTTTGGATTAGTGAAGTTGTTCGGATTGGGAGGTCCAGACCTTACGTTGGACACCCAGTCCACTGATGCATTTACGTATGTCTCTAGATGTCTAACGACAGCTGCAACGACTACATTATAGTTCCAAAAATGCTGCGAAAGTCATGACTTGAAATAGTCAGATACGAGCATTCGCTGACGACTTCAATCAGACAGTAACTCAGATCTGGCTGCCTGTTATACGCAAGGCAGGGTGCTAAAGGTAATTCGGATTAGCGAGGTTCTACTGTAGTCATTATGTATTAACTAATAACTAGTTACTAAATAGTAAATAGCCTTAATTAATTAACACTTTCACACACTCACACCCATTTCACTTCCATCCAAACAGATAAATTATTGAAATCAAGATCAATCAAAAACAAACGAACAACACAGAGATACAGCGAACTAAAGTTTCAGGCATCAAAGACAACTGAACAACACATGCCTACAAACTCCATATCAAAGACAAAAAATTTTCAAAGTCTCAAAAAGTCGTAACTTTCCACATTTGCAGAGTGGCCAAATGGCGCAGCTCCATTTCATTTCTACATGTACTCACTATGTAACTAATTACTAAATAATAAATTGCCTCCACAGTTCACACACTTCATGTCCCTCCACACACACAATTGAATCACAAACAATCAGAAACAAAAAGAACGACACCAGAAATGCATTGAACAAGATATAAAAGAACAACCAGAAATACATGCCTATGCCTACCAACTCCCTATCCTATACAATAATATGCCAAACCCCCCCCCCCCCCCCCCGCTTCCGTCTGTCCACATGAATGTCCGGATGTCTGAAAACCACTGATCAACATGACGCCACTCTCAGATCGTCGTGAAAGATGACAGCCGAGTCGAGGCTCGAGTCTGACTTCACTTAGACTGCCTCCGACAGCCAGAAACGAGACTTTGTCATTCTAAAATGAGATGTGACGGAGTTTGTTTGTTCAATTAACTGAGTATGCGGATGTGACGTGCTAACCCAACCACAGTAAGTTGTCCTCTAATTCCCAACTGGTTTAGATAGTAAAGTGCAAGATCCACCCGCTGCAGTCAGAGTTTAAACCAGCTCACCAGCCACTTTTGCAATGAGCGTCCATCTGTGACTGTAACTCAAAAGTAAATTGCTCTGCCCATAGGGCGGGGGCAGGACTAGTAGAGTCAATAATTTTCGATGTCTCAAAAACAGTCCTAACTTTCTATATTCACCAATTGTCTGCCATTGCCATTACCCAATGGGTGTCACTGTGTGAGAGAAATAGAATTACCTTATAATGTGATCTCCATTTCATTACTACGTCTACTCAGTATGTATCGACTAATTACTAAATAATAAATAGCCTCAACACTTTCACACACTACGACCCTCATTACAGTACCCTCCACACAAGTAATAAAAATTATCAATTGGAAACAAAAGGCAACACCAGGAATACATTAAACTAAACATAAAAAACAACTGAAAATACATGTCTACCAACTTCCTATCAGAAACAAAAATTTTTTAATGTCTCAAAACAGTTGTAACTTCCCACATTCCCCAAGTGTCCTCCACTATTATTAGCAGACAGGTGAGAAAGAAAGACTTAATTAATTAAGCCCTGTCCATACTGGCAACTGAATCATGATAAATCCAATCCACATCAGGAGGTGCATTCAATCGCGATTGGTTGAATCCAATTAGAAATAGTGAGCATTACCTTCACGTACGCTACGTGTATCGTCGGAACATCTAACCCTCCTCACTCATTTTTATTCTCGCTCACCTTACGTCACCATATCAACACTTTCTACAAGCAAAGAACCCACAGGTACACATCCGGCATCACTCAAGCGATACCGAAAAAGAGAAGGAGGCATCAAGTCTTCAAAGCACACTGTGGACGCTTGCTATCCTGATCGGATCGCGATCAGCATGATCACGATCCATTCTGGTCTAGTGCAGACGCGGCTTTACCTTATAATGTGAGCTCCATTTCATTAGTTTACTACCAGGAATTTCCAAAACAGTGCCCAGCCAAAAAAACAGCCCACTGGGCAATCTTTTGAAAACTGTTCTCATTTACAGCCCATGGGCCGCTAATGAGAATTAAGATTGTGATGTGTGATTTGACGTCACGGCCCAAAATTGGTCGATATTCCGAGGCTGTATTAGTAACGTTCACTATACTACAGTGTACCTACAAGTTTGGCTACCAGACAGTGGTCTTACATTGTGGATTAAAAAAGGAACGTCTAAAGAAACGTCTGACAAGAAGCCTAGGAGGGCAGTCAGGTCTGGTTGCACTCGTAAGTTTATATAAACTAAGTAGCTAGGCAGGACTTTGCGAGATGGACCTCACAATTGCCTACTCTACTGTACTCAAGCCAATCCGCCAATTTCCAGAGTTTCCTACAAACCGCCCTGGCACTTATTGAGAACGGATAATCTTCCTTAAAAATCCCATTTTCCATATTGCTGCCCTGGGCACTATTTCCGAAATTCCTGATACATGTACTCGGCATGTATTACCTAATTACTAATTACTAAATAGTAAATGGCCTACAAACACACACACCACACGCACAGACACACACACACACACACACACACACACACACACACACACACACACACATACAGACACACACACACACACACACACACACACACACACACACACACACACACACACACACACACACACAGAAAGACAGACAGACAGACACAGACAGACAGACAGACAGACAGACAGACAGACAGACACACATATGCACACACGCATGCACACGCACACACAAAGACACACACACACAGACACAGACAGACACACACATAGACAGACAGACAGAAAGACAGACACACAAACAGACACACAGACAGACACAGACAGACAGACAAACAGACAGACGAACCAAGCCCTATTGGCTTGGGTAGTATTTAGTTGCTTTGCTTAGATGGTGTATAATAGTTCAATGTTTGAAAATATATGTATTGACAAACAGACAGACAGACAGACAGACACACACACACACACACACATTTTTTTACTTCCATCCACACAACCAATCGGAAACAAAAAGGAACAACACACAAATACATTAAGCTAGATACCAAAAAACAACTGAAAAATACATGCCTACTAATTCCACATCAGAGATAAAAAAATTCCAATGTCTCAAAAACATTCCAACTTTCCACATTCCCCAAACCTCCGCCATTATGCATTAACTACCCTAATTACTAAATAATAAATAGCCTCCATCCACTTTCACACACTACACTACACACCCTTTCATTTCACACAGACAATTGAAATCACACAACCAATCGGAATGAACAACACCGGAAGTGCATTGCACAAGATACCAAAACAACGAAAAATTACACGCCGAAATCGACGCGAATAGGAAATTGTTACTGAATTTTCAAACGTCTCGAAGACATTCCTAACTTCCCACATTCGCCAGCTGTCGGCCGCTATTATTATTAGCAGACAGGTGTGAGAGAGAAACGGAATTACCTTACAATGTGATCTCCACATTGGTAACGACAGACCGACGTCTCGACATCGTCTGCACGTTCTCGCCAGGGCGACGACGTCTCGCACGTCCAACAGCTCGATCACGGCCAGAATGACGGCGTCGGGCAGAGCGTCGAAGCTGAGAACGTCGGGTCGGCCGACGAGGATGGGACGCCGCGTCTCGACGTCATCGTCGACCTTCGACGTCGTCAGAGAGATTGCCGCTTTGCTGCGTTTTCCGACGTTTTTTGGGTGAGAAACGCACTTGGTTGCCTTTCTCTTTCTCGTTTCCATCGATGGTCGTGCCGTTCGACGAGATCGAAGCGACGGGTCGCAGAGAGCAGCGCGAGACGGCGACCGCATGCGAGTGTCGAAAGTGAAACATGGGCGTGGCACGGCGATCAACCGATCGACCAACCGCAAGAAAGCAACGCCCTTTGAAAGCAATTAGCGCGATTGGAAAGGATAGGTGAAATCGACATCCGCGCATTCCGTGCATACCGCGAAGAGCTGGCAATACAACAAGACGTAGTCTAGGTATGAAAACACAATAAATATAATTTTGAAAATAAAAAATATGAAAACACAATAAATATAATTTTGAAATAAAAAATATGAAAACACAATAAATATAATTTTGAAAAAAAAATATGAAAACACAATAAATATAATTTTGAAAATAAAAAATATGAAAACACAATAAATATAATTTTGAAATAAAAAATATGAAAACACAATAAATATAATTTTGAAAAAAAAATATGAAAACACAATAAATATAATTTTGAAAATAAAAAATATGAAAAACAATAAATATAATTTTGAAAATAAAAAATATGAAAAACAATAAATATAATTTTGAAAATAAAAAATATGAAAACACAATAAATATAATTTTGAAAATAAAAAATATGAAAACACAATAAATATAATTTTGAAATAAAAAATATGAAAACACAATAAATATAATTTTGAAAATAAAAAATATGAAAACACAATAAATATAATTTTGAAAATAAAAAATATGAAAAACAATAAATATAATTTTGAAAATAAAAAATATGAAAAACAATAAATATAATTTTGAAAATAAAAAATATGAAAACACAATAAATATAATTTTGAAAATAAAAAATACGAAAACACAATAAATATAATTTTAAAATAAAAATATAAAAACACAATAAATATAACTTTGAAATAAAAATATGAAAACACAATAAATATAACTTTGAAATAAAAATATGAAAACACAATAAATATAATTTTGAAATAAAAAATATGAAAACACAATAAATATAATTTTGAAATAAAAATATGAAAACACAATAAATATAATTTTGAAATAAAAAATATGAAAACACAATAAATATAATTTTGGAATAAAAAATATGAAAACACAATAAATATAATTTTGAAATAAAAAATATGAAAACACAATAAATATAATTTTGAAAATAAAAAATATGAAAACACAATAAATATAATTTTGAAAATAAAAAATATGAAAAACAATAAATATAATTTTGAAAATAAAAAATATGAAAAACAATAAATATAATTTTGAAAATAAAAAATATGAAAACACAATAAATATAATTTTGAAAATAAAAAATACGAAAACACAATAAATATAATTTTAAAATAAAAATATAAAAACACAATAAATATAACTTTGAAATAAAAATATGAAAACACAATAAATATAACTTTGAAATAAAAATATGAAAACACAATAAATATAATTTTGAAATAAAAAATATGAAAACACAATAAATATAATTTTGAAATAAAAATATGAAAACACAATAAATATAATTTTGAAATAAAAAATATGAAAACACAATAAATATAATTTTGGAATAAAAAATATGAAAACACAATAAATATAATTTTGAAATAAAAAATATGAAAACACAATAAATATAATTTTGGAATAAAAAATATGAAAACACAATAAATATAATTTTGAAAATAAAAAATATGAAAACACAATAAATATAATTTTAAAATAAAAATATAAAAACACAATAAATATAACTTTGAAATAAAAATATGAAAACACAATAAATATAATTTTGAAATAAAAAATATGAAAACACAATAAATATAATTTTGAAATAAAAATATGAAAACACAATAAATATAATTTTGAAATAAAAAATATGAAAACACAATAAATATAATTTTGAAAAAAAAATATGAAAACACAATAAATATAATTTTGAAAATAAAAAATATGAAAAACAATAAATATAATTTTGAAAATAAAAAATATGAAAAACAATAAATATAATTTTGAAAATAAAAAATATGAAAACACAATAAATATAATTTTGAAAATAAAAAATATGAAAACACAATAAATATAATTTTGAAATAAAAAATATGAAAACACAATAAATATAATTTTGAAAATAAAAAATATGAAAACACAATAAATATAATTTTGAAAATAAAAAATATGAAAAACAATAAATATAATTTTGAAAATAAAAAATATGAAAAACAATAAATATAATTTTGAAAATAAAAAATATGAAAACACAATAAATATAATTTTGAAAATAAAAAATACGAAAACACAATAAATATAATTTTAAAATAAAAATATAAAAACACAATAAATATAACTTTGAAATAAAAATATGAAAACACAATAAATATAACTTTGAAATAAAAATATGAAAACACAATAAATATAATTTTGAAATAAAAAATATGAAAACACAATAAATATAATTTTGAAATAAAAATATGAAAACACAATAAATATAATTTTGAAATAAAAAATATGAAAACACAATAAATATAATTTTGGAATAAAAAATATGAAAACACAATAAATATAATTTTGAAATAAAAAATATGAAAACACAATAAATATAATTTTGAAAATAAAAAATATGAAAACACAATAAATATAATTTTGAAAATAAAAAATATGAAAAACAATAAATATAATTTTGAAAATAAAAAATATGAAAAACAATAAATATAATTTTGAAAATAAAAAATATGAAAACACAATAAATATAATTTTGAAAATAAAAAATACGAAAACACAATAAATATAATTTTAAAATAAAAATATAAAAACACAATAAATATAACTTTGAAATAAAAATATGAAAACACAATAAATATAACTTTGAAATAAAAATATGAAAACACAATAAATATAATTTTGAAATAAAAAATATGAAAACACAATAAATATAATTTTGAAATAAAAATATGAAAACACAATAAATATAATTTTGAAATAAAAAATATGAAAACACAATAAATATAATTTTGGAATAAAAAATATGAAAACACAATAAATATAATTTTGAAATAAAAAATATGAAAACACAATAAATATAATTTTGGAATAAAAAATATGAAAACACAATAAATATAATTTTGAAAATAAAAAATATGAAAACACAATAAATATAATTTTAAAATAAAAATATAAAAACACAATAAATATAACTTTGAAATAAAAATATGAAAACACAATAAATATAATTTTGAAATAAAAAATATGAAAACACAATAAATATAATTTTGAAATAAAAATATGAAAACACAATAAATATAATTTTGAAATAAAAAATATGAAAACACAATAAATATAATTTTGGAATAAAAAATATGAAAACACGATAAATATAATTTTGGAATAAAAATATGAAAACACAATAAATATAATTTTGAAATAAAAAATATGAAAACACAATAAATATAATTTTGGAATAAAAAATATGAAAACACAATAAATATAATTTTAAAATAAAAAATATGAAAACACAATAAATATAATTTTGGAATAAAAAATATGAAAACACAATAAATATAATTTAAATAAAAATATGAAAACACAATAAATATAATTTTGAAATAAAAATATGAAAACACAATAAATATAATTTTGAAATAAAAAATATGAAAACACAATAAATATAATTTTGGAATAAAAAATATGAAAACACAATAAATATAATTTTGGAATAAAAATATGAAAACACAATAAATATAATTTTAAAATAAAAAATATGAAAACACAATAAATATAATTTTGGAATAAAAAATATGAAAACACAATAAATATAATTTTAAAATAAAAAATATGAAAACACAATAAATATAATTTTGGAATAAAAAATATGAAAACACAATAAATATAATTTTAAAATAAAAAATATGAAAACACAATAAATATAATTTTGGAATAAAAAATATGAAAACACAATAAATATAATTTAAATAAAAATATGAAAACACAATAAATATAATTTAAATAAAAAATATGAAAACACAATAAATATAATTTTGAAATAAAAAATATGAAAATAAAAAAATTCTAAACGGTATTTCTGTAATAAATCAGGCGATGGCTACGGATTGACATCTGTGGTGCCCATTGCTTTCGCATGGACAGTTGTCTGGAACGTCGAAGTGTTGACAAATGATGTAATGGTAATAAATTTTTAAATAATGAAAAACAATGTTTGATAGGTGCGACAGAACTATATCGTTCATTCATTCATAGTAATGGTAATACGCATGTTTACAGATAAAGAGCGACGTATTCGACTGTTGAGAAACTGTGTAGCGTTAACTAAATTTTAACTCATGTACAGATATTAGTAAATTACAAAGCTAGTGAGCATGCGTAGAGAGAACTCTAAATAGCTAAAGTTCAGTCATTTTAGCGATATTCTGTTACCGGCGTTTGGGTCGCTTGGTTTATGTGTTTAGTTGTAACTTTGTGTCATTAGAGAGTAGCGTACAAGACGCTGCAACTTGTAGGCGTAGCCTCGCAAGTCAGGCTCTTTCGCGCAGTCGCTGAGCTGAGCGCACGTGAATCACGAGAGGAGGAGGAGCTTTTGCCATTTAGGGGCGGGGTCGATCAGGGGCGAGGTCAATCAAGGGCGGGGTCTATCAGAAGGTTGGGTTACTCAAGGGCGGGGTTTCTCCCGGAAGTATGACGAGCCTATAATTTAGTTAGCACCGTCGTGGAGACTCTCATTGTTGTGCCCACATCCAAAATCTCCAAAGCCACAAGACACAAGCAACAACTACAGATTTGACGTCTCCAAAAAGACATTCGGTCTAGAATTTTACTGTAAAATAGTTGTAGCTATGGTTGTTTGGGGAGAGCGCCTCTAGAGCGCCTGCGCAGTGCTAGAGACTGAGTTTGTTTGGCGGGCTTCCATTGTTGTTGAATTAGAGTGCTAGACTCCACATATTGGCGACGAGGCAAAAAGAGAACGAAACATGGCGTCGATGATCAGGAAAGTGGCCCTTTGATTGAACTCAAGATGAATGGGAACACTACGTCGAACGACTACTACAGTGTAGTAGGGTTTACTTTACCGCGAACAAGATGACTGACAAAGACCAACGGAAGTCAGTGTTGTTGAGCGTATGTGGCGCTCAAACTCATTCGCAACCTTCTCGCGCCGCAGTCTAGCCTCGCCCCAGACGCAGTGTGTATTGCAGCCCCGGATGCGTCGTCATCACCATTACGTCTGGTATGGTACCGCCCCTTGCGGTCAACGTTAATTAATCATGTCCTATTGATATGGTTAGTGTCAGTTACAAGTGTACTTTGTCGGCGTAGTAGTAGAAGCATTGCAGTAGAAGCATAAGACGCATTGCAGCTTCAACTGAGAACCTGTGTACGCGTTCAAAGGCGTATGATGCACTGCAAGTGTCATTTCTGATCTGCCATTTCCCCGCTACTGTACGCTCTCTAACGTAGCCTCGTCCCCAGACTCTCTCGCGCTAGTCTTGTCCGGTGCCCGTATGACAATTCCAGGCGCGAGAGAGTCTGGGTCATCCCGCCTACTTCCTGCCATATCTCCTTTCTAAATGCTCACTAAGTGTCACCCCCAACGTCATCAACTGTCACCCCGAACGTCATCAAGTGTCCCGTAACTTCAAAATCAGATTAGCGTTAGTCTAATCCAATAAACGTATCACAGTGGATGCTATGACCATTGTTTGGTGTTTGTGGCATATCCAGCACTTGCAGACAAGCATGTTGAAAAGGTAAGACTATGGAGTGTTGGTGACGGGTTTCGTGTAGGCTTGTAGTCTGAGATCTACAATTGGCGGATCCGGAGTGATGCCCTTCTACGTAGTTCACACGCGGCCATTAGCGTTTGTGCGCAGACTAGACTCTGTAGCAAAAAGCGCGCCATGGCAAGGGAAGGGGTTGATCTTGACATGAAACTACCGTCTACCCTTCGAGAAGTCTTCAAGTATGAAAACAAATACATCTTTTCGCGAAAGAATAGCCCTGGAAGCTTCAAATTGACCCTCCAGACGGTAGTTTCATGTCAAGATCAACCCCTTCCCTTGTCATTGCGCGCTTTTTGCTACAGAGTCTAGTCTGCGCGCAAATGCTAATGGCCGCGTGTGAACTAGCTAGAAAGTCATCACTCCGCCAATTGTAAATCTCAGACTACAAGCCTACACGACACCCGTCACCAACACTCCATAGACTTACCTTTTCAACATGCTTCAGTTGTCTGCAAGTGCTGGATATGCCACAAACACCAAGCAATGGTCATAGCATCCACTGTGGTACGTTTATTGGATTAGACTAACGCTAATTTGATTTTGAAGTTACGGGACACTTGATGACGTCGGGGGTGACACTTAGTGAGCATTTAGAAAGGAGATATGGCAGGAAGTAGGCGGGATGATCCCAGACTCTCTCGCGCCTGGAATTGTCATACGGGCACCGGACAAGACTAGCGCGAGAGAGTCTGGGGACGAGGCTACTCTAACGTAGCTGCAATCTCTTACTAAAGCTTGACAGCGGCCTAAAATCGCAATATTGACAAGTACAAAGGCTAGAACAACGTCAAAGTCCAATCGAAAGCTCAGTTCCTAGCTACTAACATTGGTATGACCCGCGCTGTGGAATTTGATTTACATCCTTACTCCCGCTCAGTAAGGCGGTACCATACCAGACGTAGTGGTGATGGCGGCGCATCCGGGGCTGCAATCCACAATGCGTCTGGGGCGAGGCTTTTAGCCCATGACGACATCGTCAAGAGAGTGTCCCAAAGGCACAGTCTATCGCAATTCCGTCACAAAATCCGTCACAGACTCACCTTCTTTCCGATTCCGTGTGTTTCAGTGAAGATGTCGATCCGTTCTAACGTCTTCGGCTCTGCCCGTCTTTTGGCCTCTTTCAGAGAGTCAGAAGAGGTAAAGAAATGCGTGCCATGTTTATGCTCTTTTGTTTTTCTTTTGTTTTTCTTCTTGTTACTGATTTGGTGGGGAGATGCTGAAACGATGTGTTACACTGTAGCTGGGATGATGGGACTGTCAGCTGACAGACTGCATGAGTTGCCCCAGTGGACTGTCTATACTGTCACATAGTGAATTACAGTATTAGTTATTTCAGTTGCTCCTTTTGCTTTTGATAATAAGAGGTCACAAAGTCTATCTTACTGTTTGATCATTTATGAAATGATGTTTCTTTATCTATTGTTTCGGTGAAATGGTACTTGCAGTGAGTTAATAATTTTTGCACACTTTATCATATTGCCAGTGGTGAGTGACAATGTGAGAGATCAATGCAATAGAGTGTTGTCACAAAAGAGGAGGAGATGGATATGAAAACTTATTGAGACAATCTTTTGTAGATGGATTTTGGAAACATCAGATTAGGTGGAAATGTTCTGTTTCAGACTAGACTGTACCCACCCCAGATGTGAGGGTGTGTGAGGAGGAGTATATAAGAGCAAGTTCACCAGCTCACTTCATCAGTATCGAGGATATCAGTCATCATCATGTTTTCATTTTCTGTGACAGTTCTGGTGCTCATTCAAGTCATTGCTACTTCTGGTGGTCAAAGTGTGTCGGATGAGAGAAATCAGCAGGTTAGGATGGTTTATCAAGTATTAATTAAAATATATTATTATGATTTTTGTGTTTACTGAGTAGACATGTGTGTCTGGTGGTGTTCCTGGAGTACCTGGATCACCTGGAGTGAATGGATCACCCGGACGAGATGGAATGAAAGGAGAGAAAGGGATAAATGGGGAGAGAGGATTAGTTGGAGATGTTGGTGGTAAAGGTAATGCTGGGAAGATAGGCCCACAAGGTCAACAAGGCCCAGAAGGTCCACAAGGTTCACAAGGCCCACGAGGTCTACAAGGGATAAAAGGAGAAACAGGAAGGAAAGGAGAGAAAGGAGAAGCTGTGACACTCAACTGGAAACAGTGTGTGTGGAATAGAGAGGATGGTAAGGACAGCGGTCTGATTCAGGTTATTCCAACTCGATTTGTGGTTACAATTATCAACATGTAACTTTGTTTGTGCTTTCTTTTCAACAGAACTGTAATTTTAGGAAACAGGACAGCAATTCAGCTCTACATGTTGCATATGCAGGAACTCTCAGGGTTTACTGCTCCAGTGGTCGATGCTGTTCTCGATGGTATTTTACATTCAACGGTAATGAGTGCAGTGGACCTATGACTATTGAGGGAGCTGTGTATGGTCGTCCAGCTAATGATAATCCTCACCGTCACAGACAGATTGAGGGATACTGTGAGAACATTCCAGCAGGTCAAGTCACAATCGGATTCAACATTGGAAAGTGTAAGCAATACTCGACGACTGATGATGGCCAATCAGGATCTTTTTCGGTATCTCGCATTATGATTGCAGAAGTTCCTCCATCACAAAAGTGAGTGAATTAGAGAGGAATTAGAACTTGTGTTCAATAGAGTTTGCAGTACGTATAGTACGAGGTAGCTGAAGTAGGAGACTGGATGGTGTGCGTGCATGTCTCTCTTTGTGCCGTATGTGAGTGTATGTATGATTAATTCAACATGTAACTGCATCTAACAATCGATATCGTCCCCCAAGGCTACAGAAGAAACGATTGCCCACACACAGACCATCCAAGCTTGCCATCAAAGTGTGTGTGTGTGTGTGTGTGTGTGTGTGTGTGTGCGCGCGCGCGCACGCGCGTGTGTGCACGTATCTACCATGGTTGAACCTACTCAATCCGACACTAAACCTTACTGCGTGTTTACAAGTCTAATCCATGTTTCCAATTTCATCAAACTTTACAAAAGGCAGGGCAAAGATGGAAAGAGAAAGAAGACCGTATTACCTCACATAAAAGTGAGGCTCAATTAATAAAATTAGCGGAGAGTTTGGCCCAAGGTATCCTGCAGTGCAAGTACAAGGCATGCCCACAAGGTAGCCTCAAACTACAGACATTCTCTTTGGGCCAGCTCCGAGCACGAGCAGCTAGTCTACTACTGTAGTGTGCGACTGCCGTATCAGACTCCTGGAAAGATATAGGAAGACGACAGTAGAAGACCTCCACAGTAAATACAATCAATCAATCATCAAGTCTATGTATAAAGTCTACATTAAAAACATTTGAGTTATGTGTAGTAGTTCGTCTTGGATTAGAGTATCTATGCATGGGCAATGATGTTGCAGTTCCCTCGCCCACAAGGGCAAGACCTCATACCTCAAGACATAAGGGCAGTCCTACTCAACCTCATCCTACTGTAAATCAATATGTTGTTTGTAACCACAAATGTTCGTAAACTGCCACAAACTCTATTTCGTAAAAAAATGTTCATAAACTTCCCTAATTCGTTTTGAACGTGCATGGAAATGACAAAGTGGGTAGGTCTGCCCACATACACCTACTTCATTCTCAATATGTCTCTGATTTCTTGGCTTGCAAAGCCCATTTTTTTGCAGCTAGGGCATGCAGGATACTACCCTGAGCCGAAAACTGCTCTTCATAATACACAAACCTGATCATGTATAGGATCGTTGTCTGCCTCACACTCCATGCCTCTCTCATGACTCGCTTTCAGTAACAACTGTCGAATCTTTGGCGCATCCTCTGCAGCAAAGATGTGCCACAGGGCGCCCAACCAATCAGCATCGATCAGTAATGCACATGACACATTAGAAGTCTGAAGGTTGGGATAGTAAACATAACTTGTTGCGAATTGACCCGAAACTGTGAATCGTGTAAAAATCTACCTGTAATCTGTCTGCTATTCCAAACACTTAGTGCAAACCACGTTATGCTCTCCCGAGTGAGAAAAGAGTCTGGTGGACAGCCTTTGAAGACACTGTGATGCCGCTTCACTGAAAATCAGTGATCGAAACATCGGATTTGGTTTCTTAGCTAAATGCTTTACTAGACCAGATTGGTATGGAAGCAGTGCAATCCTATCTCAATTGCCTTCTCTCATTTTGTAGAAAACAACTCGTAGACTACAGCTAGAGTATTCGCTGTTTGTGAAATCTGCATGTCAACAGCAGCAAACGCGACCAGGGAAACGTTGACAGCCTTCGTCATGATCGACGTCGGACGTAGTGTTGTGCGCTCGTGTCACAATGGAGACTGGATGCCAACGTACCGTCAGCATAGTGAATGAATGCAAAAGTACTCGATGCTGTTTGCAACGCACAAAACACATGAGATCTCATTACCCAAACAATGCTTGTTTTGATGACGTTGGCACCGAGCCCTTCCAGATATCGCTCACTAACTAGGGACTGTGTGCGATCGCTTTGGACGAACAGCATCGAATACTGTACGGTGGCATCCAGTCGCATCCAGTCTCCATTGTGACATGAGTGTACAACACCACGTCAGACGTTGATCATGACAAAATCTGTCGACAACATTTCCCCGGTCGCTTTTGCTGCTATTGGCATGCAGACTTCATAAACAGCAACAACTCTAGCTTTTCGAGTTGTCCACACAAACAAGAGAAGATAACTGAGATAGGATTACAGAGGTGCATACCAATCTTGTCTTTAGTAAAGTATTCAAGAAACTAAATCCGGTATTTAGATCACCGATTTTCGGTGAAGCGGCAACACAGCGACTTCAAAAGCTGTCCATCAAACCCTTTTTTCAGCCGGAAGTACGACGCGGTGGGGAACAATCTGACTATGTGAGACTAGTATGCTTGCTGCTCATGAATACAAAAAAAATCAATTTCGTAAAAACACTCTGTGTGACACTCTCTAGTGAGAAAAAGAAATCGACTTTTACCACTTTCGCTGACAGATCGTTCCTTAGTCATTCGTGAGTCAGTTCGTCGAACTCTTCAATCGCTGCTGCAGCTGCATTGATCTCTGCAGAAAACACTCATACAGCAGAAACACACACCCAAATTGGTTAATCGCACACACCTTCTTGACAGCATCTGGACTCGTCGACTGATGACTGTACAAGACAAGGTAATGTAGACGACATACATAAATCAGGTCAACTAGAATAATGAGTTGCGTACCTCACTTGAGCGTGGAATGCCAACATACACCTAAAGAAACGAGAGCGTAAAAAAGTGTCATTGCAATCCAAGAAAACGTCACGACATTCTGTAGCAATCGTACGTGTTCATGATTAGACAAATGGGCCAATTCGCTCCAACACTTCGAAATCATTAGTTTAGATCTTAAACATTGTACAACAAGGACAAGAAGTCTTATCAGGGTTCTCGCTACAGCGTGGCCAAGCTCCAGTAAAACAGTAAAAACCATGACGACTGAAAGAAGCAGTCAGTGCCTTTCGACCACAGATATACATTGGATGTAAGTTACTTGTGCTGCTATAAGGAATGTAAAACCTAATGGTAACGCATCGTACCTTGTCACCATGCCAAATATAATCCACTACATAATCGTCACTTTTTCACTCACAAATTTGCACATTTCACTCACAAATCGCGTTACAGCCTCATGTAAGATACAGTGTGTACGCAATATGTGCGACCTCATTACACTGTGAGCTTTGTCATAAGCCTAAATGTATTAGCATCAATACAATAATACGTTTGTTTGTCTGTCACGCTATGAAACATCCACAATGACCACGGTTTACGTCCAATGCCTATGGAAATCACTAACGTATCCGTCCAAATACAAGCCCCACCAAAACTCAAGCCCTGGGGCTTCAATTCAAACCACTTTGCAACTTAGTCTCACTCTGAGTGTTGTTTTTAATACAAGACCCATCTCTACTGTGCAGTCAGTGTCTGTACCATCTGCCCCTGTCTATGGTTGTTTATCTCGGAAAGCTGTGATATAAGTAGCCCTTTCTGTATTGGCATTCGTGTTTACAGTAAATGTTCTTTGACAGACAGACAGACAGACAGACAGACAGACGGATAGGCAGAATGACAGACAGACAGACAGATACATGACAGACAAACAGACAGGACAAGACAGGACAAGACAGAACAGACTTTGCAATGATGGTGTCAACAAGCTCGTGTCCTACTGCACCCAGTTTTTAGTCACTGATTGTCTCTGGGTTGCTGCATGCTTGTAGTTTATAGCTCATTCTTAGTGAAGTGTATAGTGTGTAGATTATGGACAAGGTACATTTGAACTTAACTACTTACTATTTTGCTAAAATGTAATATAGGCTTGTGTTCAAAATTATATGATGACAGACAGAAAGACAGACAGACAGACAGACAGACAGGCAGGCAGGCAGGCAGGCAGGCAGGCAGGCAGGCAGGCAGGCAGGCAGGCAGGCAGGCAGGCAGGCAGGCAGGCAGGCAGGCAGGCAGGCAGGCAGGCAGACAAAAAGGCAAACAGACAGACAGACAGACATGATGTAAACGTTTGATTTAAATGGAAAATATATGTATTAAGACAGACATAAAGAGCCAGGCAGACAGTCAGGCAAATAGCCAGGCAGATAGCCAGGCAGACAGCCAGGCAGACAGCCAGGCAGATAGCCAGGCAGTCAGCCAGCCAACCAGCTAGCCAACCAGCTAGCCAGCCGGACAGCCAACCAGCCAGCCAGAAAGCCAGCCAGCCAGCCACACAAACACACAGACAACACAGACACCTCTAAAAATTACCATGTCGCTCATCACTACTACACAAGTCGTAAAGACACCAAATGTACAAACAACAGAATTATTTCAAAAACAGCTACACACGTGTACATACCATGACATTCACTGCATCAGACATGTCGAGATGTAGATTGGTCGTTCCTTCCATTGGGTACGCTGCTGAGCCTACAAAAAAAACCATAAACCACATACACAACAACAAAGAGTACGTTATAACACACACCATACGCATTATACATCTTAGGACTTACGTCAGGCTTCACAATTCGATCCGGAAGTCTAACCAAGGATGGCACAATCATTTGTAAATTGTCTAAAATTAATTGATGGATCAACTGAAACCAACCTGGCTGCAAGATTTAGCCAACAGTCTCGTCGTGTGTATTCTGTCAAAGAAACGTTTTCCATAAAATCTCCAAATCTAACAAAACAATACAATGAACCCACCGTACGTCAAACACTAAAACATCTAAGACAATAGATCATCGAGAGACTACGACTACCATCTACCGTATCCGTCCAAATACAAGCCCCCCCAAAAAAAAATTCAAGCCCAGAAGCTTTAATTCAAACCGTTTCACAACTTATATAGACTGGGTGTTGATCTTAATAAAAGACAAAGACTGAATAAAAGACCCACCCTATGATACATTCTTTCAAGTGTGTGAGAATCACTACCAATGTTGATAGCGTGGAAGATGCTCTAACAACCTGCATGAAGAACGAAAGTAGTGGAAAGCAAGTCAAAACATCATCTCTACCTCAGTAATGACCAATCACAATCAGTGAGCTGAGGCCGAGCGTATGTCACAGAACAGAAGGAAAAACATGTAGCACTCTTGGAAGAATCAGACTTTGAAGACTACAGTGCAGACGGCTCGCTGTACGTAGTTTTATGTAGCTGGACGATCACATGAACAGATACCAGTAGTATATTGCAACTCTACCATGCATGCAGTCATATCTGATTACAATAAAGGCCCTGTCTAAATACAAGCCCCGGATCTTTAATTATTACACATACAAACTTTTTGCATTCAACCATTTAATTCAAGCCCTGGGGCTTGTATTTAGATGGATAGTTTAGTGACAATGCTGCTATACCAAACAAATAAACATAAACGTCACAAACTGCAAATCGACTCGAACCTTCAGCTTGAGTAACAGAGTAACATGGGTTCGCCTTGATCGTTGACCATTTGAGCTGTAAAGAACGCACGTCACTCCGAATGAGAACGTCATGTTGTATACAACTGTTTACCAGAGAGACCTTCAAAGACGTTCCAGAACTGGTCGATTGGTAAGTCTTTGATAATATATCCACTTCTGCAGTTTGACCATGTCACAGTGATCCTTCCCTGAAATCATAGCAACAGTTTAGACCTAAATCAACTGTAGGTACACAAACTAATGTATGTAAGCAGTAACAAGTACATCTGATGGCAAGATATCAAGCTGCTTAATTAAGGGTTTGCTCATTGCATCATTTTAAAGTTCAAGATCAATAAAATAATCTGTCCATCCATCCGTCCATTTGTCTGTCTGTCTGTCTGTATTTGCCATTTCAGCTACTCAATCCAGTCTGTCTATCTAGTTATCTGTTGGCCTCTTGTCCTTCAGCAGGCATTCAACCGTCCACATTCTAAATACATTCACACATTCCTCTCTTACATATACTCACAGGCTTTGCCCAACTACGTCTAAACATGAGATCCCATACCTTTGTAGGATTAGGGAGGCTCGAGTGTAGTAGGTGCTGAATCAGTGACAACTAACAGTTGCTCTGACTAGGCAACAGAGCAGCCCAATACTTCAAAACAAGTGTCGCTCGACAAATACTACGACATTCCTTTAAGGTTTGTCTTGCACATCCTGAATGTGCAATTTCCTAGTACAAACGGTCACTTTCTTGAACTGCTTTAGTGTATAAAGGTATTTAAGTTAAACTAGTTTAAGGTGCAGCTAGTGGAAACACGGTCATAGTGTATATGCCACAATCACATTATGCTCGTTGCTTGTGAATAAAGAAATTTGTAATCAAATTTGGTACATACACATTGTGTGACACTCTCTAGCAAGGAAAAGGAGAACTGACTTACAACTTTTGCTGACAGATCGTTACGTAGTCGCTCGTGAGTCAGTTCATCATGCACGCACTTCTATTGCTGCAGCAGCTGCATTGATCTCTGCAGAAAAAATTCATAAAACAGAAACACACTGGAGAATTGGTTGATGGCACGCACCTTCTTGACAGCAGCCGGACTCGTCGACCGATAACTGTACAAGACAAAGTAAATTATGTTAGGTAGAGACGACGTTCAGACGACATCACGTGATCCCTTCTGTCGTGCTAGAAATGCCAATCCCTCTCCCTTCTACTTCCGGAAGGTTGGGACAGTGGGAAGTTGGCACGTGGTAATGTTGGATGTTAGCACCGTCGTGGAGACTCTCATTGTTGTGCCCACATCCAAAATCTCCAAAGCCACGAGACAACCAGCAACAACTACAGATTGGACGTCTCCACAAGTCTAGAAATTTTACTGCGCAAGCGCAACTTTTCCCAGTGTGTTTCACTGAAGATGTCGATCCGTTCTAACGTCTTCGGCTCTGCCCTGAGTGAGAAGAGGTAAAGAAATGTGTACCATGTTTATGCTCTTTTTGTTTTTCTTTTCTTGTTACTTGTTAGGGGAGATGTAGATGTGTTATACTGTAGTTATGATGATGGGACTGTCAGCTGACAGACTGCATGAGTTGCCCCAATGGGCTGTCTATACTGTCACATAGTGATCGAATTACGTACAGTATCAGTTAATTATTTCAGTTACTCGTTTGATTTTGATAATAAGAGGTCACAGAAGTCTAAAATGTTGCTTGCAATGAGTTAATAATTTTTGCACACTTTATCATATTGCCAGTGGTGGGTGACAATGTGAGAGATCAATGCAATAGAGTGTTGTCACAAAAGTGATGTCTCATCTATGACAATGACAACATGCTTGAGCATCACAGAAGTGAAAAGAGGAGGAGATGGATATGAAAACTTATTGAGACAATCTTTTGTAGATGGATTTTGGAAACATCAGATTAGGTGGAAATGTTCTGTTTCAGACTAGACTGTACCCAGCCCGGATGTGAGGGTGTGTGAGGAGGAGTATATAAGAGCAAGCTCACCAGCTCAC